>NW_026925080.1:0-25379 GCF_032062105.1 Saccostrea cuccullata
TGGCATGAATGTAATAAGCATTGAGTCCTATACCAAAATTGTGAAATTCATGGCCCCAGGGTCAGGGGTTCTAGTGCTAGGGTGGGGCTCTATAGATTATATAGTGAAAATGCATAAATACATTGTAAAACGAATTCTCTGCTCCTGGGTGTTAGATAAACTAACTAAGCACATAGTTATGATGAGCAAGAGTGCCTCTTCCCAAATTGTGAATTTTATGGCCCCAGGGTCAGGGGTTCTGGTGTTAGGGTGGGGCTCTATAGATTATATAGTGAAAATGCATTATTTCTTTGAAAATCTTCTTCTCTGCTCCTGGGTATTAGATAAACTAACTAAGCACATAGTTATGATGAACAAGAGTGCCTCTTCCAGATTTGTGAATTTTATGGCCCCAGGGTCAGGGGTTCTGGTGTTAGGGCGGGGCTCTATAGATTATATAGTGAAAATGCATTATTTCTTTGAAAATCTTCTTCTCTGCTCCTGGGTATTAGATAAACTAATTAAGCACATAGTTATGATGAGCAAGAGTGCCTCTTCTAGATTTGTGAATTTTATGGCCCCAGGGTCAGGGGTTCTGGTGTTAGGGCGGGGCTCTATAGATTATATAGTGAAAATGCATTATTTCTTTGAAAATCTTCTTCTCTGCTCCTGGGTGTTAGATAAACTAACTAAGCACATAGTTATGATGAGCAAGAGTGCCTCTTCCCAAATTGTGAATTTTATGGCCCCAGGGTCAGGGGTTCTGGTGTTAGGGCGGGGCTCTATAGATTATATAGTGAAAATGCATTATTTCTTTGAAAATCTTCTTCTCTGCTCCTGGGTATTAGATAAACTAACTAAGCACATAGTTATGATGAACAAGAGTGCCTCTTCCAAAATTGTGAATTTTATGGCCCCAGGGTCAGGGGTTCTGGTGTTAAGTCGGGGCTCTATTGATTATATAGTAAAAATACATTTATTCTTTGTAAATATTTTTCTTTGCTTCTGGGTTTTAAGCCAATTACCCAAGTATATATATATTTATGATGAAGAAAGGTGCATCTAGCAAAGTGGTTTTTAACGCCCCCAGGGTCAAAGGGGGGGGTTACATAGCCTGAAAATAAATTAAATCTTTGAAATCTGCTCTTTGGTATTAATCAACCATTTTATGATAAAATTTGCAAAATTTTGAAATATATGGCCCTGGGTCAGTGGTTCCTTTGGGGTGAGGTGCACAACTGGTTATAAAGTGGAAGTGCATTTTCTCTTTGTTACTCTGATCTACCTCTGGGTATTAAGTAAATAGAGTAAGCATGCTAAGTTAATAATTATGATAAGCAATGGTGCCTCTTTCAAAATTGTAAATTGTGAATTTCATGGCCTCCGGTTTAAACACGAACCAAATTTAATTGTTTGAAAGTTGTTACACAATACTCAGGTGACCTATAAGGCCCGTGGGCCTCTTGTTTAATTCTTCTCAATTACTACTGAGCATATTTCAACCAAACTTGGCACAAAGCATGTTTGGTTAAAGGGAATCCCAATACAAGGGAAGGTTTATTAGAATATGCTGAGATATGGTGGTATCATCTTAAGAATTAATTGTTAAGAAATTTATTATTCAAAAAATCAAAAAAAAACTTTCTGGATTCAAATCAAAAGATATTGAGAGAGTGAGGCCATAAGAAGGGGTCAAAGTTTGTACAGAAATAAATGTGTGGGAAATCTTTAAACATTTCTCAAGAACAGAAAGTGATTCTACAGAAAAAATACAAAGTTACACATGATTTGGGCAGAAAAGGGGGAGTATTCTGTTTGCATTTGGTGTTGTTTATGAGAGATTCCAAGTCAACCCCCCTTTTTTGCCACTTAAGTACAAAGAGTATTTTAGTATTTGATAAAGGGGAGTGTCTGTAAGTAGAATGCACAATAATTTTTTTAATACCACTTTCAAGAATTGTCAGGAAAATTCCCAGTTAAGATTGGACTTTCAGTAAGGTGTGGCATTCTGGATGTTAAATAATTAGCTTCTGAAATTTACACAGCTTTCCTTCATGGTTGAAATATACATAGGATTCGGCCAAATGTCAAATAGTATAGCAAATAGCCAATTAAAAGTTCTCACATGGCACAGAGGTGGGGTTTAAGTCGTTTCATCATTTTCAACAACAATTTATAGTTCCTGATGTTATTAATTTCTTAACCAATGAGAACCTGTATGCCATTTGACAGATGCTAATTATGTTGCACCAAGAATACCACATCTTACTGAAAGTCCAAGCTTACCTGAGAACTGTGATATGTATATGGGTATTTATTAACAAGATCCCAAACTTCAAAGCTTCAAAATGGTATTTATCCACACCCTTGTATACAATAAAAGTCTGATTTAGTGAGCATGGTTGCTTACTTGTCTTGTTTTAGGCACTGGCTATTTCATAAAAGAAGTGGTACATCAACATCTGCTTCAAATGTTCAGTAATTTCAGTAATACATCAAAGATTTATTCATTGAAATCTGTATCCACTTTATTTTTCTCTTCAGATTTTTGGGGAGGAGTGTGGACAATAATCATCTGTGTTGTTTTGTGCCAGCAGCAGTTGAAGAGGCGTTCACAAATCTACGATAAAAACAATGTTCAATTCAAAGTGCTTGGATATTCTAACTACTGTTTCAATAATATTCTCTTAATTTATATGTGTTTAATATAGCGGATAATCAGGAAGTTGTGAATCTCTGTGACAAACAGGAAAGATTTAAAACTCAATCCTGATAAACTCGGCTTCCTAAATTCCTCATAAACAGAACATTCTACAGGAGTTGTAATGGCTATTGAAAAGCTTCATGTCAGGGTCTTTACTTTTCACATAATCCAATAGTAATGTTTTGTGGATGTAGTAATTGTCTTGTAAGATATATCTATAAATTGCAGTTTGTGAAATGGTTCAAATGGAAACTTATTAATGCAAAATCTACAAAGAAAAGAAATTTTAGTGAAGCCGCAGAACAAAATGGATTGAATGCTTTCAAGGACAAGAGATTAGCAGCAAGATATGTGACATTAATAGTGCCCAATGCAATCCTCTGAACTAATATGTAATTGTACATTTCTATTATTTAAAATTGTGTCATTCATGGAATTTGTTTTAATTTTTAGCAATCACTGATTAGAGCCCCTTTCATCTAAAAATAAAAAGAGATTTATGTATTAAAAAACTTTTGTTTGTTGTTGTTAATGACATATAAGATGTGTAATCTTTATTGCTCAGAGTTTATCCACAGTTTCTGATGTAAATATAATTATTACTCAGTACTAGATAATAATTATTGTATATCTGTTGTTCATTAGTTGTAAAGTATTCAGAGTCTGCAATTTCTTTAAATCTGCAGCTGAACTGTACTTCAACCGATTTTGGTATACATGTGTAACTTACTAAGAATTGGATGAGACGAAGTGCAGTTAATGTGTGTAATTATGCAAAATCTTTAAACTCATAACAGGTTTTAGGTTATTACGGTGGCATGCTGGTCTATGGTTAGGGTTCTATGTACTAGTATTTTGTTGGCATGCTGATCTATGGTTAGGGTTCTATGTACTGGTATTTAGGTGACATGCTGGTCTATGGTTAGGGTTCAATGTACCAGTATTTAGGTGGCTTGCTGGTCTACATGTATGGTTAGGGTTTTTATACCCCCCGCAAACGAAGTTTGGGGGGGTATATAGGAATCACCTTGTCCATCTGTCCATCCGTCTAGCGTTCCGTCTGTCTGTGCAATCGTGTCCGGTCCATATCTTTCTTATAGAGGAACATTAGAATCTACTACTCCACATAAAGATTGCCCATGACCTAAGGGTGTGTCATGACCTTGACCCAAGGTCATTTTGGGAACTTCAAGGTCACTGGAAGAAAAATTTCATAATTCGTGCCCGGTCCATATCTTTCTTATGAATAAACTTGGTAGGTTTTCATTTCACACAAAGATTGCCCATGACCCAAGGGTGTGTCATACCTTGACCCAAGGTCATTTGGGGAACTTCAAGGTCACTGGAAGAAAAATTTCATAATTCGTGTCCGGTCCATTTCTTTCTTATGGATAAACTTGGTAGGTTGTCATTTCACACAAAGATTGCCCATGACCCAAGGGTGTGTCTTGACATTGACCCAAAGTCATTTGGGGAAGTTCCAGGTCACTGGAAGAAAGAATTCCTAATTTGTGTTGGGTCCATTTCTTTCTTATGGATAAACTTGGTAGGTTGTCATTTCACACAAAGATTGCCCATGACCCAAGGTTGTGTCATGACCTTGACCCAAGGTCATTTGTGGAACTTCAAGGTCACTGGAAGAAAAATTTCATAATTCGTGTTTGAAACATATCTTTATTATGGAAAAACTTACTTCTGAAATAACCCAGCGGGGTTATTTTGTCCCGTTTGGACAGTTCTAGTTTTTTTACAGGGTTGAATTTCAGGCCACATACCCAAATAATTCATGCCTTCTTCAAAAAGTTTTTATACCTTTGGATTTCATGCATACTGGGTAAGTCCGAGAGGATTCAAGGGACTAAGTCCTCTTTTTTTCTTCGCAAAAGCACGTGGCCTATATTTATATATATAAAAGGAAATAGGTTGTACTTTTTTAAGGATAGAAAGAAACATATCTTCCTTCCTATAAAGTTTTTAAATTATAAAGATGATAAACTTTAAGAGTCTACCTTTACATTCTACACAAATCAAATTTATTCAATATTTAAAAGTTGAAAGCGTTGTAAATCTGATTGGAAGATAAATTTTTTTGCTATGTTTCCTTAGAGCGCACTTGTGTCAGACATCCGGGCGATGACCCGGTTGACTTTTATCATATGACATATTGACCCGGTTAGTATCGCTGAAACGAGTGAAAATTAAGCCGGAAAATAGCTGATACTGTTATTGGTGCTGTTGCTGTAAAAAATAACTTTCTCTGACGCACGAGGACAACGATTTTGTGCATATATTTCGTTTTAATATTTACTAGATCAATTCAATGTACAATCTGTGAATTAGGAGCACAGGGCCTTGTTACACACAAAACTGAAAAGTAGCTTTAAAATTTAAGGGAAAAAAATGTTGGTCGTTCGTGCAAAATGCAAATATAAACAAACATGTCGTAAAATTTACTTATTATCTCAGTACTGCATGTTCGTTGAAAATGAAACTACTGCAAATGATAAAAAAACGAATATTTAACCTTCAAGAAAATTTTTACCTCCGTTTACCGCCATATTGCTTTTCATTTAGTCGCTCGAAATGTTTCGGGCGATGCGGGCTACTTTCTGACCGTCCGGCAGCTTAAAAATATTTGAAACAATTAAGTGACTTGCCCGCTTCCGGAAGTATCAACGGGCTTGACCCGACCTATGAAACAAGTGCGCCCTTAAGGTTCATGACCCTCTGACAAGAGAGGTAACTCTTATTGGGATAGATAAGTTTATTCCTTTAAATAATCAAAGTTAATAAAGACCTATATATTTTGTAAAATTGTGTCTCGCAAGGTATATTAATATTAAAATTTTTGTAAAATAGATTTCTTTAGGAAAATTTTTAACACTAATGCAAAAATTTATATTACATGAACTGAGGGATGCAGTGAATTCACTGCTGGACATCTATATCAGCTATCTCAATGATAAGCAAGTCAAGCTAGAGTTTGCAAGCCCGTCTTTCATTTCCTCCTGAATATCAAATTCCTGCGTGGATAAGCTATTTTTCCTTGTGGCTGGACTGTTCATCTGTGGTCGTCGTTTGTTGAAGAGATGCGCTATGTCGCTTGAATTTCATTTTTGCTATCAGAAACCCTTGGTTAGCGAAGATGCTTGAATACAAATATACCTTCTAAAAACAAGCATTAGTGACTGTGTCACCTACCCCTTACGCCGCATACAGATAGATCTATAAACACAAATATTAGCAAAGTGCTCCGAGAGTAAATATCGTTGTCAAAATTCCAAATCTTATTAATAAAGTATTCATACCTAGTCTCGTAACAGATTTAGCTTAACGCTCTTATGCTCGGGAGATTTAAATTTATTTTCAGTGATATATATATTTAATACACTTTAAATCACTTTGAATAAGGGCATTCAATAGTTTTGTTCTCTCAAAAGAAAATTTTATTCGTCTGAATGGCTGACAGTAAAAGACAATAGGAGACTTCAATATAGCGTTATCGATTGCCTGATCGCCCTGTGGTGGAAGAACTGAATGTTTTAGGGAATCATAAAGAGAGCACATCACAATATATCGACACAGGCGCGCAGTCTATTGAGAGGGCACCTGTAACTATGTAAAGTCCTATGTTGACGGCGCACCTGTTGGGTAAACAGAAAGAAAGGTATATTGCTGCATTTAAACAAATTGTCATCGGATCTTGTACGTGGGATCAAAATGTGACTGTTATGAAAACAATACTTATAGTTTCAGGTGACTTGCCACATGGCGGACCTTCATAACATACCGATATTTCCTGGTGCCAGGCTAGGTAAGAACTCTCTCTCTTTCTCTCTCTCTCTTTGCGATACGGCTATTTTTAGGCAGAAGCCGCCTTTTGCATTTGCTTTGATGACTTTTTTACCTCTCAAGATGTCAAAAGTCATTTTTGCCCTCTGACATGGTATCAGTTTGATCAAGGTTAACAATGCTTAAGTAAAAGCATTACACAAAATCTTTGTATGGGAAAACAACATTACAATATATATTTATTTCTGCTTATTAATGATATTTTTGTATTGTAAGATCTTCTGAGGCCCTCATCTCCCAGTGTATACCACGAGAAGGAAGTGGTGACCGAGATTTCCCGGTGTCGACAGCTGGTGCACGTGCTTCAGAGGGAATGCATCATCTCGGTGTCGGGGGAGGGCGTGGCCCTGGGGCGGGAGGGACCGCTGACACTACTCCTTGTGGGCACCTTCTACGGGAAGGTATATGCGTTTGACTGTTTGGTGAACAACCGACTATTCGACAAAGGAGGGCTACGATTCCTTCTGGAGAACACAAAAGTTCTCAAAGTAAGTCACCCTGTCTATAAATAATGATATCTTAAACACGTTAAACTACTTTAGAATAAATAACGCGGTTAAAAAAATCGACAAAAACACTGCTGATAAATGAGATCGTTTAATCCATATCATTTTTGTTTTCAGGTGGCCTTTTCATGTTGTTTTTTAAGTGCCGCTTTATTTACACAGTTTGCTGTTCGTCTCCGTAACGTGTTCGATACTCAAGTAAGTTCCACGTTGAATGCCACTTATAGAAATACATAATGGTAGATTTTAAACTTTAGAAATTTACTTAATAGGTTTATGGATAAAGTTTATTATAAGTTTTATATATATAGACAAGATTGATTTACTACTTTACACGTTTTGATTATAAGATAGCTCATCTAGTCATCCGGGAATTTGAGGGCCGGAAGTTACCAGAACGTCTGACTCTGTTTGATATTTGTCAGTGCTATTCTGGGACCGGAAATCCTTATGGCTGGAGGACAGATGTCAAGGTATTGGAGAAAAATGCAAAAAAAAATGTTACAGTTGAAGTCAAATTTTACGGGCATCAATTATCACTACCACCATGCACAATAAAAGGAGTGCTCGAATATGAATACTTGTATATATAAATGGATAATTTTGAACCTTTAATATGTCTTTTGTAGGACATGTACCTTCGGAAAATGGGTGACTACTGGTCACAGCGACCTTTGACCTGTGAGATGTTAGAGTTTGCCGCCGATGACGTCATGTCCTTCATTCCGGAAGTCTACAGAAGACAGTCCGAGTAAGATGTGAAAGTTTTTCTTTCTCTATCATTTCTCTTCTCTTTAGCAAATACAAGAGGTGATGTCAGTCTCACATTTGATTACAAATATCGTTGCAGGTTTCTAGAGGAACACAAACTAATGCCCAAATTCAGGGCGCGGGTTGAAGAGGAAATCCTGGTTGAGATCAACCAGGAGGTCAAGAACATGCGCGGTAAAAGAATCGAAGCCATCGTAATGGAGGTGTTACATGACCTTGACAAACAGTATAAGGACAAAAAAATTAAGATAGAGGAGTTGTCAGAAGACCATATGTACGCCCTTCATCTTCTCCAGTTTAACGACGCCAAGTCAATATCACCGCAAATTGACAAATTAAAAACAGACTACATCATGGACGAAATGAAGGCGGTGGAAAATGACCTTTACACAGATCAAATGATGATCACCAATAGAAACGGCCTTGGCGATGACCTCAAATTGTGGGAAAAACACCCGGATGAAAACGTCAGGCGAAAGGCTCGAATGTTGCGACTAGAAATTTACAAATTGATTCTGAAGGAGATTGGTCGTCGATATTCTGGGTTTTCTGTGCCTCAGGTTTTCAGTGAGCTGGAAAAGCAAGCTCTTAGGTCTGTGACCCCGGTGTCGACCTCTGACCTTAACTATGACCCCTTTGTTTTGGGTCAGCACTGGATTGTTGTGGAACATGACATCGACCAAGCTTTGTTTAACCTGAGGTTCGGACACCCGCACCTTCAGATTTCAAAAGAATTCAGTGACCGACTTAAATCTTATGACAAACTAGATGTACCAGGAAACATTCAAATGAAGGCCAAGCTTCTTCTCTCTTTACAGTCTAGTAAAGGAACGACATACGGTTGACCTGCGAGTTACCGGAATCTAGAAAATTGTAGCTCAGTCCCGATATTCTTATGCAGAAATAATATTCCGTGGAGCGCTTGCTTAATGAAAGAAAGTAAAGCAAATTTCAGTTATCTTTGAAAATGTTATCGAATAAAATACTACAATGTGGTTGTTTTTAGTTTCTTACCATGTTAATTAAAATATGGTTTACAGTTTGTGTTTTTACTTATTATACATGTTTGCCATTTACATTCGTTGTTAAACTGCAAAGAGTTTCTGTCGCTAATTTTATGATTCGAAAAGACTGAATCCTTTTTAGAATAAAATATATTTTTAAAGAGGCTGGGGTGGCAGCCATTTTCAGACTATTTCGATCTCCTTTAAAAGAAGAGCTTCATATAAAGATATACAAAAATGATCAAATTTTAAAACTAAAATTTATAAATTTTTTCTTTGCCAAATGATAGTTGACAGCTTAAGATACCGTATCTAAAAAATAAGTTAAATCTGGTGGTTAATTTGTTGTCCCCCCAGCCTACTTAAATTAAAACCCTTTTAGGTTTTAACAAAAAGCGATAATTAATGAGACTTAATTAGAACCAAATGGAAGTCTTAACTTCCTAATTTAATGATATCAGGTAGGATAGTTTTTGTAACTCAGGACCGTAGGAAGCAAATTTAAGGGTATGGGGGAGGCATATATTTTCAGTCCGGGTGACTCCCAACTATAAAAAATTCTTAATTAATTTATTCAATATTTTATTAATACGTATAGTCAGCTTATAGATATTTAATTGATTTAGTCATCATGCATGGCCTTTAAATCCTTTCATTTTTAGCTCACCCGAGCCGAAGGCTCAAGTGAGCTTTTCTGATCAAAATTTGTCCGTTGTCTGTCGTTGTCGTTGTTGTCGTCGTAAACTTTTCACATTTTCATCTTCTTCTCAAGAACCACTGGGCCAATGTCAACTAAATTTGCCACAAATTATCCTTTGGTGAAGGGGATTCAAGTTTGTTCAAATGAAGGGCCAAGCCCTTTTCCAAGGGGAGATAATTATGAATTAATGAAAAATTAATGGCATCTTTTAAAAATCTTCTTCTCAAGAACCACTGGGCCAGGAAAAATGAAACTCATGTGGAATCATCCTCAGGTAGTATAGGTTCAAATTTGTTCAAATCATGACCCCCGGGGGTAGGGTGGGGCCAAAATAGCCGATCAAAGTTTTACATAGGAGTATATAGGAAAAATCTTTAAAAATCTTCTTCTCAAGAACCACTGGGCCAGGAAAGATGGAACTCATGTGGATTCCTCCTCAGGTAGTGTAGATTCAGATTTGTTCAAATGATGATCCCCAGTTGTAGGGTGGGGCCAAAATGGCCGATCAAAGTTTTACATAGGAATATATAGGAAAATTTTTTAAAATCTTCTTCTCACGATCCATAGGTACAGGAAAGATGAAACTCATGTGGAATCATCCTCAGGTAGTGTAGATTCAAGTTTGTTCAAATCATGAACCCCGGGGGTAGGGTGGGGCCAAAATGGCCGATCAAAGTTTTACATAGGAATATATAGGAAAAATCTTTAAAAATGTTCCTCTCAAGAACCACTGGGTCAGGAATGATGAAACTCAGGTGGAATCATCCTCATTTAGTGTAGATTCAAATTTGTTCAAATCTTGACCCCTGGGTGTAGGGTGGGGCCAAAAGTTTTACATCGGAATATATAGGAAAAGTCTTTTAAAATCTTCTTCTCAAGAACCAGGAAAGATGAAACACATGTGAAATTATCCTCAGGTAGTGTAGATTCAACTTTTTTCAAATCATAACCCCCGGGGTAGGGTGGGGCCAAAATGGCCGACCAAAGTTTTACATAGGAATATATATTGGGAATCCTTTTAAAATCTTCTTTTCAAGTACTTCAAAGCCATGATCAGTAATATTTATATGGAATCATCCTCAGGTATAATGTAGATTCTAGTCCGTTCAAATCATGATCCCCTGGGGGGTTAACATTCAAGCCCCCCCCCCCCCCCTCCTTCCCGTATCTCAGTAAACTTTCAGTTCTGATCTCATATGTGCTTTTCCCTAGCCGATGTGCTCAGGTGACCGCTGTGGCCCCTGGGCCTCTTGTTAAAAAATACATCGACAAGCAAAAAGTAAGGTTTACATGCGTTTTTATCGAGGGGCACGAGCATAAACAGTACTAGCTATATTTTCTATAGTAGGCTAGAAAAACTGGATATCGGCAAATTAAATTTAGGGGGGGGGATGCAGGTCTCATTTTAAAGTAATCGTGAGTCCTATTTTGACGAACCTTGCATGATACATCAAAGGATGCGTACTACCATGCTTAATTGTTTTGGATGCTGGAACTGGCCTACATTTCCCGGATGAGTGAACACTGAGTTAATGTTTTTGGTGTATGTCCCATTTCCAAGTTACTATGTATGAGTCCTATATACATATATTGGCCAAACTTGCATGGTTGATACATCTTAAGAGGCACAGCAATGGATCTGCTCCGTTGTGGAATCCGACCTAAATTTTTTGATTGAGTAAACAGGTTAACGTTTTTGGAGGAGGCTCATCCTGAAGAAGGTATATATTTATAGCCTAATATATGACAAAACTTGCTTAGATGATACATCAAACGATGCACACTTAATTCTTGATCAAAATACAAAATAGGAGCAGAGCAAACTAAAACCTCGATCCAAAACATCGGAGGTGGGATCAGGTGCGATGCAGGAATGAGCATCCCTTGCCGACCGGTCACACTCGCCTTGTGCGTCTTGACTCTTGTCATGATCGAGGAAATAATGGAAAATTATTGGAAAAATAAATGGAAAAATTCCGTCTTCAATTCAGTGTATACATATATAAATAATGTATTAACAATTAAGTGGTATGAAAAACGCCATTCAGCATTTTCTAAATTGTATTTACTGACAAGGTCATTGTATCGACCATACAACTTACTTTAAACCAGACTGCTGAAATTTCTAGACATAGGCGTAGTCACAGGGGGGGCAGCGGGGGCACTAGCCCCCCTACTTTCAGATCTGGGGGGGGGGCAAGAGTATGTCTGTGCCCCCCCACTTTTTAATGAAGAACAAAATCACAGCTATTTTGAAATAATATTAATACATAGTTGTATATTAAAATTGTGTAGAAAAATTGAAATTGAAAGTATCTTGCCTTTGAGAAAAAGGTTGGCCACTACCCCCCCCCCCCCCACCCCCCCCACCCCCATGAAATTGGATTTTCGTGTTTGGGGAACTTTTTTTTTTTTTTTTTTTTTTTCTTTTTTTTGCTTGTCAAAGAATTTCTGGAGTTGAACCCCCCCCCCCCCACTTTTAAGTTTGTGACTATGCCTCTGCTAGATCTTGCAATTGTTGCATCAATTTATTTGTCAATAATTACGTCAGTTTAGAAATTGTTCATACGACTGTCTATATAGCATGTTTTTGCATATCGAATCAACTGAGATACTGAGGAAATAGATTTTATTGCCTGACGTCACGGCGTCAGGCACTAACTAAGGATCAATATTTCCTATGTGCGAAGCTAAGAGGCCACAGTTAGCCAGCAAAATTTTGTGCATGCTGATTATCATCGGATTTTGTTACCTGCGTTTCAAAAACAACAGTTAGAAGAAAATTAACCATATTACTGATACAATATATTGATGCATTTATTTGCCGAAAGGTCACGTATAAGTATTGGCGCCCTTTTCCTGGACTATTCTATTGAATGGAAATGAAAACTGCATGAATTATATAGAGTGTTTTTTTTTGTCGGAATCTTAATCGAGTTTTGGAAAGAAAAACATTTCGGTGATATTGTGAGGTGACTTAGAAATTTCATCATTTAAAGTAATAAAAACGAAACGAACAAATACTTATTAGGAAGATGAACTGGCCAAATATACATCTGTTAATACCCCCTCCCCCCCCCCCCCCCCCACACACACACACACAGGCCAGGTTTCCTCTACAAAATCAGAATATAGACTTAGGAAAGTGCCTCTCTTAATTCAGGATTGAGGGAGTTTATTAATTTTTTGCTCTTACAAATACTTTTTATGTGCCCCCCCCCCCCCCATCTCTGGGTAAAAACTTCCTGAATCTGCGCCTGTCGCCATTCATGTAATCACCATTAAGTTTGTTGGGTCATTATCAATAACGGGCTTTATTTCCAACAATCGTTGATGCTCTAGCATACCCAGGAAGCTAGTTAACATATTCTGCATGTCAGTCATAACCGTTACGATTCCCAGTTTCTTGTAGTTACCATATTTTTAGCTGTCTTCCTCATAGCCTATGCTGTATGCCGTTGAATCTAATTTATCATATGTAACCTTTACATACATAGCCACGACTTTCCAGCATAAATCAATTACACTACTTTATTTCCCTTATTGACTTCATCCTCTGCAACCATTTTAGACTCGCGTAATGAGGTGTTCATCTTTACGTCGCGGGTTCGAATCCATGTAGCGAAACGTGGAGATCGGTCCTTCGGATGAGACCTATAGGTTCTATAGATATTGATGGCATTAGTCAGGCAAGCTTTCTGAAAAGCTGTTACTTGTTTAATATGAATATTAGAAATAGATATAGGGTTTTTTTTTTTGTCTACTTGGTTTAGTTCTTATTGACAAACAACTTGCATCTTTAGCACACATACATAAATACGTATGTGTTAATTTTAATCGCCCTTAATTGTATCCGCGCCCATACTACTTTTAAGACGTTGACAGAGGTATAAGTAGAACGATATCTCCGGGTAGAGATGATATCGATAATTTTATTTAGAAAGATGGCCCTAATATCATGTTTATTAAATTTGGAAGTATTCTTATGTGTGTTTTTTTTCCAATCAAGAAACCCTGTTATATGGCTGTGCTATTTGATAAGTGATCAGGTTTTATAATTAACATGTAGATACCGTTAGTTTTACGAAAAAAGAATTAGATGATGAAGAGCAAAATGGGCATACTTATTCATGCATAAATTGCTTAGCACATGCTAATTGCCATGAGTACTTATAGTACTTTGATTTTAATGGAATAAATCGTTGCACGAGTTATTCATTGCATGCCTTATCACGGAGGTCCGCGAACAAAATTAATTCCCTGAACTCTGGATGTGATGATTAGAATAAAACTTTTGAATAGATTACTTATATTTTTTATATTTTTTGTATCTATTTTAAGAAAATGGTAGTTGTCTGTGATAGATATAAATTTTTACATAACTTTTACGAGCAGCGGATTAATTTTTCTTACTTCCTTTTTCTCCTCAAGAGTCCAAAATGGTGGGTGAAAACCGCATGTTCGTTGAAAAAATACTTCATAAGAGTCACGAAAAACATGTTTCATATTCTCCAATGACTGATTAAAACACTATTTGATTAAGATTGTGTTGTGACATGTAATATGGCATAATTTGTCTGCTGAGAATATTGCTAAAGAAAAACATCTTTAACCCCCCCTTTCTTATTCAAATACCCCACGTGGTAACAGACTACATTGAACTGAAAAAAATCTGCTTAATTAAAAATGACAGTTACTTACATTAATCTATTTTCATGATGGTTTCGTAGACTTCGAAACGAAGGAATAATGGACGAAGCAAGAAGGGCCGTGGTCATGTGCAGTTCGTTCGCTGCACAAACTGCGCCAGATGTGTGCCTAAGGATAAGGCCATCAAGAAGTTTGTCATCAGGAACATTGTAGAGGCTGCTGCCGTCAGAGATATCGCTGATGCCAGTGTTTATGATGGTATGAAAATTAAATAAATATCTGGTCACTTGTGAGTAATGTAACATCACCAGATGAGTGTTCCTTTGAAATCAAGTTAGTCAACCAATTAATCATGAAAATACCTGTAATTAGCACCCCGGCTCATCATTTGCCTTTAGCCCCACCCTTCATCTCCGATACAGGAGGAAACATGTACGTCGAAATGTAGCTGCAGATCTGTAGCGTTATGCTTTTGTATATTTGTCTTTGACCATAATCCCGTAGTGCAAAAATAAGGTGCAATTTATGGGGCAATATTTTTTGCGCACTTTTGTAGAGAATTTCTCCACATTCCAGCATTGGTCAATCAACTACCTTTCACTTGCTAATTCTAGACACATTCTGTAGCCAATATTTAAATTTGTCTCTACACACAATAAACTCACTTGAAGTAAATTTTCAGCAATCTAACAAACAATTTTGATCAAGTGAGTTTATCACATGTATGGACGACTATAAAGGGCTGGGAGATGGATAAAATATACAGACTAGTTAAAGAATATGTGTACAGTTAGGGAGTTAAAGGGAGATGAGTGACCAATGCTGGAAAGTGGAGAAATTCTACCCAAAAGTGCGCAAAAATAGTGCGCCATAAATTGCGACTTTTTTGCATTACAGGATCTGTAGCGTAATGGTAAAAGACAAATACCGGGTATATAAAACACCATAACGTTACAGATCTGCAGCTAGTCTAAATGTAACTCCTCACAGTATGATCAGATTCCCCAGCACTTGGCTTTACCTTTAACATCTTTTACGATGTGACAACTTGGAAGAGTATAGACTCCCACAGCAAAGTTACACTTGCTACTTTGATCAGACACTTTAGAGGATTTCAGGATTGGACCAGTTCCCCAAATGGGAAATATAAATTAAGGAATCACTTCTAGTTTGTTGAGTATGCCAGGGCATCAACGATAGCTGGAAAGTGGGATAATATGCAAAACAGGCATAGCCATGTTATTCCACGTTTCCAACAATCGTTGTTGTGCCTGACATACTCAACAAAGTAGACAGTGATTCATTGTCAGCGATTTTTAGCTCACCTGAGCCGAAGGCTCAAGTGAGCTTTTCTGATCACATATTGTCCGGCGTCCGTCTGTCCGTCTGTCTGTCTGTAAACTTTTCACATTTTTGACTTCTTCCCAAGAACCGCTGGGCCAATTTCAACCAAACTTGCCACAAAGTATCCTTGGGTGAAAGGGATTCAAGTTTGTTCAAATGAAGGGCCAAGCCCTCATTCAAGGGGAGATAATTGGGAATTAATGAAAATTTAGTGACATATTTTAAAAATCTTCTCAAGAACCACTGTGCCAGGAAAGATGAAACTTATGGGGAAACATCCTCAGGTAGTGTAGATTCAAGTTTGTTCAAATCATGACCCCCGGGCGTAGGGCGGGGCCAAAATGGCCGACCAAATTTTTACATAGAAATATATAGGAAAATTCTTTAAAAATCTTCTTCTCAAGAATGACAAAGCCATAATTCATCATATTTATATGGGAGCATGCTCAGGTAGTGTAGATTCAAGTTTGTTCAAATCATGACCCCCCGGGGTAGGGCGGGGCCAAAATGGCCGACCAAAGTTTTACATAGAAATATATAGGAAAATTCTTTAAAAATCTTCTTCTCAAGAGTGACAAAGCCATAATTCATCATATATATAAATGGAAGCATGCTCAGGTAGTGTAGTTTCAAGTTTGTTCAAATCATGACCCCCCGTGGTAGGGCGGGGCCAAAATGGCTGACCAAAGTTTTACATAGAAATATATAAGAAAATTCTTTAAAAATCTTCTTCTCAAGAATGACAAAGCCATAATTCATCATATTTATATGGAAGCATGCTCAGGTAGTGTAGATTCAAGTTTGTTCAAATCATGACCCCCGGGGGAAGGGCGGGGCCAAAATGGCCGACCAAAGTTTTACATAGAAATACATAGGAAAATTCTTTAAAAATCTTCTTCTCAAGAATGACAAAGCCATAATTCATCATTTTTATATGGAAGCATGCTCAAATAGTGTAGATTCAAATTTGTTCAAATCATGTCAGACCTCCAGGGGTAGGGCGGGGCCAAAATGGCCGACCAAAGTTTTTAAAGATATATATAGGAAAATTCTTTAAAAATCATTTTCTAAAAAATAGCAAATCCATGATTGGTCATGGGACTACTTTTGGATTTAAACTTTACAATAAAAAGCCATTTTCTACTTTTTCCTACACTTAGTGCTCAGGTGAGCGATGTGGCCCATGGGCCTCTTGTTTTCCACCCATTGGGAAAGCGTCCGGTACCAGTTCAATTGGGAAAATTAACATTGAAGAAAAACAATTAATTTATGCAATTGCAACGTATTTTGCGTTTATTCCAACTTAATTACCTATTACAGTACTGCTTGTTTTAAAGAATAAGCAACAAGTACTTGCCGTTTTTTATATCAATGTCCCATGTTTTTACATTTTTATGCTTTCAATTTGTCAAAATGTATGACACTATGCTGTCTAAACCACAGGTCCCGCCAAATTACGACTTTCTCTACTGTCGATTTTAAGCAGAAGTGAAACAGTTGGTCAACTTGTACAATGTTTCATTTAAGCCATATAAAATTGAAATCTTAGTTCTCAGGCCCGCGCGCATCCGATTTGAGGTAGCCGCATTGCCGATTTTATTGAATTTTTGATAAAATAAAAAGTTGGTATTGAGGAGACCAATCCGGGAAAAAAAATTCCGACCTCATTTGTTTCGTAGTTTAGTATTCAAATACCACTTCCGGTAGCCATTTACAATGAGATTTTGGCAACTTCGTTTGAAAATACATTCGAGGACATTACCTACGATGTTTACACGCTGTTAAGCAGTGGATAAAGCAGAAATTTTGACCAGAAATGGAAAGTATATCTGTGATTAAAAAAATATCTTTATGTTAAAGAAAATTCGGAAATTAAAATTAAAAAAAATACCTCCCTCATCTACTTTATTGCCAATAAAATGAAAAATAAAATGCCGCCCTCCCGCATCTGTTTTGGAGAAAATAGGCCTGAGAACCAGGGAATTAAATTTAGATAGCCTTAACAAGAAATATGATGTCGTCGTAGTCTGTTGCTTCACAGTTGAATTGGGAAAAATTAACGTTTTTTGGCATTGGGACTGGTGCCGTTTATCGGTACCAGTAATATAAGGGAAAATAACGCTGATTGTATTTCCATTTCCTTATGAAATAAAATAGTAAATTCAGATTTAATTTTTTTTTTTAATAAATTATGTCTAATAGATTCATTTTAATTACGCAAGGCCTCCCTTATCAATTTCATTAGTCCCCGCCCACTGATGACAAGCACAAGGACAGTTGCATGAGATTTACATGCATATGAAGCCTCTGTAGCTCCTAACTTTTCACGTAGCAAATTAACTTTCAAGAAATCAACAAACTTTGAAAGAGATATCAGAGAGAAAGCAATTAGAAATGGAAATATTAGCCTGTCTGGGATAGAGTATTTTTAAATGAAACATAAATTTACAGTGCAAGAATTGAAAATATTTATTTTGATAATAAATCTGCATCAAGAAACTTTCATAGGAATAAGCTCGTTAGGTTTTTTTATATGCGCACCGAAAAGGAGAGTGATTCTTGGAAGTTTCCAATTCTCTTGGGGATCAATCTAACAAATGGTAGAGGTGCAGAAAAACTTGAGTGCCAGCTTTGAAAAAAAATTCATTGTGCATGCGGCATGATGCCTGTTAGTGTTAGAGTTTAACATAATTAATGTGTTTTGTAGTGTATGCCCTGCCTAAGCTGTATGCTAAGTTGTTATACTGTGTTTCCTGCGCAATCCACTCCAAGGTTGTCAGAAACAGATCACGAGAAGCCAGAAAGGACCGATCACCTCCCCTCAGATTCAGACCAATGAGGGTAAGGCTTACATTTCATTTGACCGATCAACTTCCCTCAGGTTCAGACCAATGAGGGTAAGGCTTACATTTATGGAGGAGGCTCATATCAGGGTGTCTCCGCAAGTTAAACAATTGCATTATATATCTGAGTTTATGCTGGGAAATTGGAAATTCTTCAATATATTAGTACTTGAAATTTTTTTTTCTAGAATATTTCTGTTTTCATCCTAGCATAAAATTAAAGTTTCTCAGTGACAAACTGTCACAGTATGAAGTTTTGATTTTCAAGTAAATTTAGGCTATATATATGCCATTTGAATTGGTTTAATTAAGGCTGCATTCAGGAGAGAAAGTAATTCTTACTGAGTGAGCTTTACTGCCTTTACACCTTATAGCCTCACAAACAATTTGTTAATAAATACTTTTTTTATTTTTAGTATATGACTAATAGTGTTCAAGCATCAGAGAATATTAGAACAATTTTGGAACTGACATTGCTTGTCAGTTGCTTCTGTTTGTCTGGCTTCAGTTCAAAACTACATGTATTACAATACATATCTGTAATATATTACTGATTGTATACTTTGTCTTGTTTCAGGATAACGCTGCTCAATACTACATGTACTACAATACATATCTGTAATATCTTGTTAATTGAATACTTTGTTTCCTTTCAGGATAACGCTGCTCCCCGCCCTGGAGCCCCTGTAATATCTTGTTGATAAAATACTTTGTTTCGTTTTAGGATAATGCTGCTCAGTACTACATGTATTACAATACATATCTGTAATATATTGTTGATTGTATACTTTGTCTTGATTCAGGATAACGCTGCTCCCCACCCAGGAGCCCCTGTAATATCTTGTTGATGGAATACTTTGTTTCGTTTTAGGATGATGCTGCTCAGTACTACATGTATTACAATAAATATCTGTAATATTTTGTTAATTGATACCTGTAATATTTTGTTGATGGAATACTTTGTTTCCTTTCAGGATAATGCTGCTCCCCGCCCCGGAGCCCCTGGTGCCCCAGCACAGACACGTTAACTCTGTACTCAATAAAATGTGATCAGTCTTATCTCTCTAGTTGTGTTTATAAACCAGAGGAGATAATGTAGTTCTGAACTGGGAATCCAACCCGGGACCCCTGTATTACTAGTCTGGTGCTCTACAGACTGAATCATCCAGACTAAGGTATCCACAGCTCAAACCCTAACACAAGAACTACATGTACAGTGCATGATGTACATGTAGCATGATATTTTATCAAAAAGATAGTGAACAAGGTGTTCCGAGTGCTACCGGGTATGTAAAACTTGGTTATTGAATCAATTATGTAGAGCAGTGCTCTATATTGAAAATTATTAAACTTTTCATTGTCGGATACCCACGGGTGATCTCGTCTTGTATAAGTAATAAGTATGGGTATCCGACGATGAAAACTTTTCTGAGAAAAAAAAGTCCTGTCCAAAATTATTCTATTGAAGATAAATTTATCATTATTAAGAGGTATTCAAGGAATTCAAACCTTAGCTCTAAAAAGCATGGTAATGTTCTGCAAGCTCACCATGAGGCTACATATCAGATGAAGGTTGGCATTGATATATTTACATCCACTGAATATTTTCTCTACTTCTTAAGAAATCCATTGCCATTAATCAGTGCATGAACAACACTAGGCATATCACCTGTATACAGATTTTTTGATCAGTGGCTGTTCCATCAATGAAACGTACTAAGGCGTACATATGTTAGTACGGGAATGAACGTCACAGCTATTGCAGAAAAAATTTACATAAGCCGCATACGCGGGTTATGTATTTTTTCTGCAACAACTGCAAATTCAATCCCATACTAACAACCAAAGAAAGCATTTTATTGTTTAAAAGACCCTTGACTATATGTTTTAAGTAAATTTCTCGGAAAAATGCTAAAAAAAAAAATTTTTTATCATAATAAAGGTGGAATCAAAAGTATAGCACTCAGGTCTTTGCACCATGTTTTCGTTAACCAAAAATGTATATTTTTGCATATAAATTTTTGAATGAACTTGCAAAGAAATGGAATGAAGACCACTAGTGTCATGTATTATAGTATGAGAAGATGCTGTTCAATGTGTATTTTATAAGCCATTTCATATATATATATAGATAAATAATTTTAAACTTGGTGAAATTTGAGCAAATTGCAGAAAGGACATGGGTGAACATGACGTGAGATAAGCCCATAGCGAAACAAACATGAAGGTGAAAAATTAAATCTCAATTATATCTAAATTTTCCTTCATATTTTATCTAACATTAAAGTATACTTTATGTAAAATCTCTACAACTTGCACAAATCTCATGAATGTTGAAGTTATTTGGCTATGAAATACTATACACACACGAAAGAGGACGAAACGACTCATTTTTTTACACTATAACACTATTTTTCGATATGAGTGGGTCTTCTCTCCATTTTTTTTGAGAGTTAATCCTCAAAGTTTGCATACAAACATACATATTTTGGTTTCCAAAATTATGGAGCAATGACCCACTATACCTTAAAAATATAATTTTATGACATAACTTTCGTATCTTTTCAAGAAATACTTGAAGTCCCTTAAGTCAATGGTCATATCACAAACATGATTTAAATGCCACACTTCATTAGGACTTGTATAGCGTAGTGGTTAGCGTGCTAGTCTCAATAGAGAATGCAACTCAGGATTTTTATTGCCAGAGTTCGAACCCAATGGATACCACATTATCTTTTTTTCTTATAAAAGAATAAATTTTAATGAAAAAAATTTTCCTCAAAAGTTTTTGTTTATCATGATTTCATAAAAAACAATGATAAGAACTTTACGCTAAATACTAAATTGCAATTTGAATATGATTTGTATATATCTGAAGCTAGTGGTCTTTCTGCACGCTAAGTTCACCCATCTCCTTTTGCATATTATAAAATCTTTGACAAGTATTTTACATACATTGACAACCCCCAATAAATGTTAAAACTAAGTATGGAGAGAGGGCTGTTATCACTGGTCAACATGAACACATTTTGATGAGGTGAACTGAGATTTAAAAAGAAAGATGCAAAAGAGAGTTATCTCTCTTTGTTCATTACAATAAAATCAAATCATTGTCGAGGGAAACAAATGTCTCACAGTGTTCTTAGTTTAACTTTTTCTCCCAAACTGAAAAAAGGAGAGGTAATGTGAGCACTGAGCTCACTAAAGGATAACCCCAGCCTCCCATATGATTATTATGGCAAATATGTTTGTTCTGGGATGCCCGTCTGAAATAAGTGTGGATAGAAGAGTAAATGGAAGTGCACAAATAATAATGTTATTATAAACCTTGTGAAATTATGATTACATTATTTTATTCAGTGGTAAATAATGAGTTGATGATAAAAGATGGGTACCCTTCAAAAAATGACAGCGATGTGAAACGCGAAATATATGTCGGATCAAAAAGAAAAATAGGAGGTGCACAACTGCACTTTGTTATAAATTCTGTGAAAGTTTCATTAATTAAATACTTGCCTGAAAAAATTGACAAGCAAAAAAAAAAGGAAAATTTCCCAAACTCAAAAAACCTTTTACGTTGGGGTGGGGGTAGAGTTCACTTTTATCAGTACTAATTTTTCCCAATACAATACTGTACATTACCCTAATTTAACTTTATTGTACCAAAAAGTGGGGGTGGGGCGGTGGGGGGCAACCGGCCTTTCAATGAATATTTTCAATAAGAAAAGTTATGTTTGGAAAAAAAGGGGGAGTTCCCCCCTGTTACTACGTGCCTGAATCGCGTGACTCTTCCCATAAACCCTTGGGCTCATGAGGAGAGTAGCCTTTTATAGAAACCTTTGGCTGCAGAAGATAAAACAAATACATGTAGTCTTTTTCTTCAAGAAGAAGGAGCAACAGTTGAAACTGTGTTCTGTAGTGCTGCCTTTAAATACTTTATTCCGTTTATTAATAATAAAAGGATACCGGGTATTCAAAGTTCTGACACTGCTGACCTGAAAGAGAGACATGTATATAAGTGTATATCAATATATCTTGAAAATAATTCTTTGGCTCCCAATATCACGCACATGCCAGGCTTGGAAAAGAGCTGAATATTCAGGAAAGATCCGGTGACAGGACAAACATTTTTATGTAAAAGTTATTATAACCCTTAAAGGAACATGCACACATTTTTAACTGATTTTTTAAAAACCAATATCAATGTTTACAGTTCCTAATTAAGGCTATTCAAATGATCAGCAAAAATTTGAACATCATTTGTTGATTTACAAAAGAGATACATGACTTAAAATTCTTCATAATGTAAACAAGGCTCGTGTCTTGTTTTTTTTTTACTCATAGAAAAATATTTATTAAAAAAAAAAACATGTTGCAGTAAAACACTAAAAACTGTCTAATGGTATTAAGAATTAATTTCTGTATTGAAAATATCTGCATATTAGTATATAAAACCTATGTAAACAAAACGTGACACGGACCTTATATATAAATAACAAAGGTGTACAGATCTAATTCTGTCTTGTGTCTGGACAACTGAGATTCATATTTATGATAATCATTAAAAATACCTCTATTATAAGTACAGTATAATTTGTCCAATCCGGCTACCGCTGGTTCCATAAAATTTGGCCGGATTAGACAGAATCCGGAGTGCAGGAAAAATGCAGGAAAATAAACATTTCGAAAATTTTCGTGTTTATTTACAAGTAGGCCTACATCATATACATATTATAAATAAAATTAAATGATAAAATCAATTACTATTTTGGAGTGTAGAAATTATAAGATAGTCTCACATGACTTACTGTATTTTCTTTTTTGTTCACGAAGTTTGAAAGTCGGGTGAAATGTTACCTCAATCAAAATATACAGGCACGCATAATGTAGGCCTATTATTTATCAAGCGGACCGGGTTTTGCTTGTCAAAGACCTCATTCAATGTATTAACAGAAATGCACAATTATTTACGATGTGCTAATTATTAGATTGAACTTTTAATTTTATGTAAAGAATAACGTCTTCCCCAACAGTGTTATGGCGCCATTTTGAAATGCGTTCGATTTTCGATCCCGATTTATATTTTGATTTGTAAATCGCGTACATATATTTTTGTGTTTATGTTATAATGTGCTAAAAGGAGTTAAAACAAAGTTAGTTTTTTTTAATTGTAATTTAATCATATAATATATTTTTCAAGTGGACTGTGTCACCGCCGCATTTCACCGAGTTCGTCTCATGGCTTTAATAATCATGCTAATGTAAACACAGATTATCACATTCCCGACTAAAGGCGTTAATTGCTTTGAAGTAACTCAGGTGTGGCCGGATAAGAGGGAATAATTACCGTTAATTATGATCAGTTGGGACCAGTATGGCCGTTCGGAATACAGAATAGACAGTATCCAGACTACACAGAATTTTTAAAAATGAATTTGTTAAAGAAGTGCATGGGACTAAAATTTACGGACGGAATGGACAAAAGTCCGGAGTACTCAGAGTCCGGATTAGACAAATTTTACTGTATTTGTACGCAAAAAATGAAAAAATAAATTTGATTTTTTTAGCTTAAACTGTGCATGTCCCTAAATTTAAAGAAGTTCAAGTTTTTTTTTAGCAGATCTCTTACCCGCTGTCTGGAAGGTGCATGTAGTATATTTTGATCATGTCATCAGTCAGGTTTCAGTTTCCAATTTGCATGAATTATATCCATTGATGCACACTATCAGATTCTTTGGATCCTGCATGGATCTGACCTATATTTTTCGGTTAGTTGACCAGGGGCTCGTAACATAAAGCTTGCTAAGTTTTTGACTTAAGTAGGGTCGTAAGTACGGTTTAGGCATAATCTTAGGACCTGACTAAGTACTACTTAAGTATGTCTTAAAAGTGAGAAAATGCCGCAGCAGCGGCCCTTCACTTGACAGGAAGAAGAAGAAACCGTAACATAAAACGAACTTAGGTAGGTCTTAGCTAAGTCAAACTTATGTTAAAAATATTTATATGAGTCAACCTATGGTTTTTGATTTTATATAGATATATTGCTAAAAGTGATTCAGTTAGGGTTTTAATTAATCACATTAAAATTGACGTCCTTACCTATCGGTTTAAGTTATGTTAGATTAGATTTCGTATTAAAATTATGTTATAAATTATTCGGAATGTTTGAAAACAAATAATGTACGGTCAGAAAGTGGCGATTTGTGGTTCATTGTAAATGTTCACGACAATTGTTTATCAACTGAGATGTTTTCAGTTTACCTTTTGTAACTCTTTTGTTTTGACAAATGTTCACTTACCCTGTTATTATCGCAGACAAGAAAAGATAATCGGCCGCATATCCACTTGAAATTGAAAATCTAAAAAGTTCAATACATTTTGAATACCCGCTATGTATCGTGCCATGCATGTCAGAAGCAAAAACTGCAGAAGTTTTATATCTCATTTGCAAGATAATCAAGGATACAAAAAAGTCGGGTTTTTAGAACTGTAGTGGGCTCTGTCTAAATCTGCACTTTTACATTTATTCTACTTTACAGATACTTTTTATAATAGCTAGTACTGTTACTCACTTACTGTCTTCATCCTCTTCCTTTTCCTTTTTAAAACAAATTATTTCAACTCATATTTTCAAAGTGGACATACAGATCCATGGTTTATTACTGTGTTAAATTTATTTCTATAACCGTGGTCCCACTAATTTAAGACGTATCCCTAAAATTAAATTTTGTATTTACATGTATGTTGTGTTGGGAGTGATATTGGAATCAGTGATCCCCCCCCAACGAAAAAATAAAATTCTTAAATCAGCGTCAAATGGAGATAATCATTTTCTTTAATGCATAATATGAATAGAGGAATGTTTTAACATCGGAAGTCAACATTAAATAATTCTAAATATATGTACAAGAAAGTTAAGATATACTTAAGTCACCTCTACCGGCCGCCTAAGTTTTGCTAGGATTGCCAAATCTTAGTATGCTTCTAGTTACGGTCTTAAGTTTTAGACTGTACTTAAGTCCTACT
>NW_026925081.1:0-25329 GCF_032062105.1 Saccostrea cuccullata
GGGGTATACAAAAGAATCTGTGAAAGTTTCATGAAATTTTATTCAGTTGTACATGAGGAGTTGCGGATAAGAGATTGGTACACTTCAGTATTATAGAATGAATGGCAGTGTATATGATTTGCTCTGGGTAACCCAATATATGTGTTGGATCAAAAAGTAAAATAGGAGGTGCACAATGGCACTATGTAGCAAAGATTCTATGAAAGTTTTATTAAATTTCATTCAAAGGCATAGAAGGAGTTACCGATAAGAGATGGGTACGTACGGACAGACATCCCGATCACTATATACCCTCCTGCTTTTCAAGTTAAAAAATAATTTAATTTAAATAAAAAGAAAATAGAAGAAAATGTTCACAAAAAAGAGAAAATTAAAATAAAAACATAGGTAATAGAATATAAAAAGCTCAATGTAGATTGTAACAGCATTCCAAGAGAAACAATCAACCTAAACGCAACACAGCCAACAACAAAGACAACCGACCAAACGTCGCTAAAACAATAATTGTTAGTAAAATCACGTTGTAATATCGAAATATTCTGTTCTCATTTAGATAAATTCTATTATCCACAGTTTACAATTGCATAAAATTTCAAAGGAAATTGAGATGAATAAATTCATTAGATGTAAATATCTTTTGGTGTCATCACTTAAATTTTCAAACGTTTTATGATTTCCTTTATTCAACTTACGTAGAAGGTTTATTAATAAAATGACAATCTTTTTTCGTAAAAGGACAAAATTATCAATCAATTGCATATCATATCCTTAAGTTTTCACTCCAACCTGTCTTTCACAGACTTTTACTCGACACACACGGCCATTGCACATGGAAGGATCTATATTTTAACAACGCCTGTCGTGACACGGGAACATCGTTTCTTGAAAGTTTATCCAGAAGACTTTTTCAATTCAATTCAATTCTTTATTTGCAAAAGACATACGTCTTATAGCATTTATACAATATAAACAAAAGAAATAAAGGAAATAATGGCTGGTCAGTTTTGTAAACCCTTATGAAACATGCACATATATACATCTAAACTCATTTTAACAGTCTTTACAGTTCATGTGGAGAATGACATGTAATAATAAAGCAGATATAATCATATCAATCATATAATAATACATAGTAGTAACAAATCAGCAAATGACACACCATTACATTATTAAATCATTTCTAAGCGCGAGGGCTTTATAGATAAACTTCCCTAAACTACATAGTTCTTTTACATTATTCACACTTAGCAACTGTATTAATTTGTACATAGATGGCCTATACCAATAATATTTTTTCAAAAACTTTGTCCGCAATGTTGAATAAATTGGGCAAACAAGTAAAAAATGGTATTCATCTTCAATTTCTGTAGTACATATTTTACAGAATCTTTTGTCTCTTGTTATATTTTTATGCCTACCAGTTTCAATAAACAGATTATGCGAAGACAACCTCATTTTAGAAATACATTTTTTGTACACCTTTGGTATCGATTTTTCTAAATAATATTGCAAGCAAAAATTGTCAATTAAATGTTTATAAATATAACATTTTGATTCTATTTGCATTTTGCTATATAGGGTCTGTATAAAGTGATCATTAAGTCTTTGACGAATGATTGGCAGACAGATCCGACTATTCAGATTCCTTTGGTCGTTCCACATATACCCAAGGCCCAAACAATGTAATTGCTCCTTGATAAATTTTGCCCAACTTTGATAATTTTGCTTATCATTTTCACAACTACAATAAGACCAATCATAAGCAGCTCTTAATATACAATTTTCAGACTGTAATAATTTAAACCAGAATTTAAACATTCGATAAATACGAATAAGGTACATGGGTAGACGTCCTGTCTCAAAGTACAACATGGATGTTTGAAGTTTTACGGACACCGAGTACATATCGTATAAACTCAAGATGAACCTTTTCAATGTCTTGGCCTTTGTGGGATCCCCAAACTTCACATCCATAGTTTAAGATACTACACACATAGGTATCAAAAATAGAAAACAAAGTACAATGATTTAAATAAAGCTGCTTCATTGTTGATTTAAGAGCGAACATAGCCTTGCGACCTTGTGCCGCTAATTGTTTTTGGGCATTAAGGAATTTACAGTTATAGTTAAACACAATGCCTAAATAGACAAACTGGTCCACTATTTCTATATTTTCACCATTATAAGTCCATTTTTCATTTGCGCGGACTTTCCCACCATTTCTAAAAACAACAACTTTAGTTTTTGATACATTTACATCTAGACCCCACTCGTGCGTATATATTTCTAGTGTATTTAACATGCTCTGTAATTCATCAATTGATTCTGAAAACAATACCATATCATCTGCATACATTAAAAGATAAAGGCTTAATAGCTGCAAATCAGTAGGCGTGTTACCCTGCTTTATGAACTCATTCTCAAGATCATTAACATATAATACAAACAGCATGGGCGATAAAACTTCCCCTTGTAAAAGACCAACATGACTTTCAAAAAAATTTGATATACGATCAGAGGATTTTACACAGCTTCTAATTCTAGAATACATGGAACGAATAATTGTAAGAAGTTTCCCTTGTATACCATAATGCTTCAGTTTTCTATATAATTTTTCCCTAATGATGGAGTCAAAAGCCTTCTTATAATCAACAAAACAACAATAAAACCGTTTTTTAGTTTGGATTGCTTTTGATACAAGACATTGTAGAGCAAATATTGCTTCTGTAGTACCTAACATAGGTTGAAAACCAAACTGTGCATCTGTAATAACACTATTAGATGATGCCCATAATATAAGCCTTCTATTCAGTATTGAGGTGAACAATTTACAAAAGCAACTAATAAGACTTATACCTCGATAATTATTGGGATCGTCTGGATTACCCTTCTTAAAAACTGGCACAATAATTGCATCAGACCATTGTGTTGGAAAATAACCAGATATTAATATACGATTAAAAATAATATGCAAACATGGTAAAAAAATATCCTTGAATTCTATAAAGTATTCATTCAAAATATAATCAAGGCCATGAGATTTTTCTCGTTTAAGACAATCTATAGCATCCGATATTTCTTTTTCAGTGATTTCAGTATCTAATTCTTCAAACACGGTATTTCCTCTGTCCACGGGGGATTCGTTATCCATATTGATAGAAGATGTTGATAAATCTTTGAAATGCCTTTGGAATATTTCCAAATCAATTGATGTATGGATTTGTTTTCTTTTTCGAAAATGCTTATAAAATATTTTTGGGTTATCTTTCCGGAGATGATCCAATAAATCGCCTTCTTTCCGTAAGTACTGGCGTCTAAGTTTTGCTTCAGAATGCTTGTAATTTCTTTTTGCCTCGGTTAAATTCAAATGGTTTTCTCTGTTTTTCTTATTATTAAAACGGGTGAGTGCTGAGCGATATATCCTATACTTTTCTTTTAATTCTACATTGAACCAAGGTTTGTCTGGTAATTTCACACATGAATGAGAGCTTATTCCACCTGGATTTTGAACCGGTTTTGTAGGCCTTTTGTTAACTTCAAAATAAGGTCGCATAAGGTCAGTCAAACGTGTTGTAAACAAATCGATCGATACATCTATACTAGACTGGGACTCCGACGGGGTATTTTGTAAACATGACACAAGATCTTCAGAATTCTCAATTAAATCTGACCTGGCTTGGGAAATCAAATTCTGATTCCAGACGAATTGAGTAGAAACTTGATGTTCACTTTCACTATGCACAATTGAGTTACATATAATATTTTTTGATTTCAATCTAAGATGAAGAGGCGCATGATCTGAATACATGTTAAAATTTGCAACAATAAACTGATCAATTTGCGGAAATACATCAGGGGTAGTTATAACATAATCTACAACACTCATGCCCCTTGGGCCAACAAATGTATAATCTTTGTCCATACCCAACTTATGACGCCCATTCAAAATTCTCAGCCCACTACTTTTACAAAGTGATAATAATTTGTTACCCAGATCATTAACAACCATATCAGGATTTGTTCTACTTTGTATATGTGTATCCACGCCATAAAATAAAACTTCACTCAATTCTCTCAAAACATCATCATGTAATATATCATGCATTATGAAATCATTTGCGCTTGCTGTTCTTGCATTAGTGTCACCAATCAAGATAACTTTCCCAAAATTCATATATTCAACAATTTGGTTTTCGAGATCACTGAATATATCGCAATCATACGTTTGGTAGAAATTAGAACTGCTTGGTGGTATATACACACAGGCCATATACATATCTACAGGGCTTTGTAATATACATTTATCAAGCTTAAGCCATATAATAGTGTCATACATATTTTCAAGAACAGATACATATTGCTTAATATTTTTACGAATAAGAATAATACAACCTCCACCTTGCTTAGATTTTGAAAATTTTCTAGGAAAAACAAAACTATAAAACCCTTCCACCTCAACAGAGAACTCCTTTTCAATCCAACATTCTGTTAGGAGGATAATGTCATACGAAAGGATAAAACAACGGAAATTTTTGTCGTTGAATTTAGACGAAAACCCTCCGTTTATGTTCCAACTTATTATTTTTACACTAACACAATCATTCTCCACTATCTCCTAGGTATCCTGTGTTTGGCACTCCACGGGCTCGTCTTCATCGTGTTCATCTCTGTCACCCTCAGTTTCCCCTATGGTCCCTCCCTTGTACAGTTTACCGCTGATGTAGAGTTTATCGTACTATAATAGACTTACAACTACCACTTCAAAATGCCTAGCGCTTGTCGAACGAACACTTGCTACCTATTTTTATACCCCGCTTGAAAAGTGGGATGGGTAAATAGTGATCAGGATGTTAGATTCTTCGTTACTTAATACCATTGTGCACCTTCTATTTGACGTTTTGATCTGACATTTATTTCGGGTTTCCAAGAGTAAATCATGGACTCTGTCATTACAATCATATAGGGCGGGAATATCATAAACTGAGCTCAGTGCTCACAGTGCCTCTAGTTTAAAATCAACTTCAGTTGGCCTGCAGTTTGACCCCACGACCTTCGTTCATATAACCGAATGAGCTACCCTGAATGTGTTACATAACGTCAGTGTATTCAATGATATTTGCTAATATGTTCATCGCATCGAACATAGAACTTGCAAAATGTTGACTTTAAACAGTCCTTGTTTCCTTCATCAAAGAGAAAGTATCCATGAGTCTGATCCTGTACCATATTTTGTGATATTTCATGTCTCCGACATACCGATGGAATAGTCGTGTACGAGAGAATTTAACTCTTTTAGGGAAAAGCGTTTCAGATATGTTGAAACCAGCGTGTTTAAGATAAAGGCTCTTTGATGCTATAAAATGCAGCTTCACTGCATGCACATTGAAACAAAACTTTATTTGATATAACAGGAAGGAACCTGCAATGAATTACCTGAAACGTGACTTACCGTCTACTGAAAATGGCAGAACAAAGTGAGAACGATTAGCCCATCATACTTACATTTCTCATTGTTTTCTCTGTAATGACTTTTGTGAAAGTTTGGTAAGTTCATTTCTTGATTATTTAATTTGAATTTAATTTTCGCCAAGTGAAAGATCAAATACCTAAAATGCATGTTAATCTCGTGCAGCTGTCTTTGAGTCTGGCATCATTAGGCAAGTACTACTGAAATTGATACATGAGGCCGTGGTTGAACAAGGGTTTTCCCAAATACTTGATATTTCTATCACATTCGTAATTTCTATTGCTATTAATAAATAAGCGTTGATTGGTGAATGTGATACACCAACAGAATATAGGGTTCCTTTGAAGTATATAAGGCATTATACTCAATAATTTATTTATCTGCAGTCTTAAAATAAGTTAAATAATATGGATAAGCTCTTGGCCTTGGTTGTAATGACCATACTATTCCATGTGGCCCTGACGATCGGTAAGTTTACTTTATACGTTATATTCTCTATCTCTTTCCTTTGATCATAATTAAATGTTTCTTTTCACAATAATATTTGAGTTGCAATTCCATTCAACGTCTGAAAAAAAAATTAAATGCAAATAAATACATTATTTCGTGTCACTACCAATGGCTTTTCTTCCCATCAAATATATGCTATTAGTTAGTTTGTTTGTTGTTTTTTTTTTATCAGAGATGATAATATAACTTTACGGAGTTGACTGTTACATTTTTTTTTACGTTTATTAATATATCTTATGAGCGGAGAAAATACATGTATATTAAAATATATTGAAACATCAGCTGTATCAGTGATAAAGGGTCTTTTAAAAATATTTTCAGGGTAATGAAATATATTATTTTTTTGTCTATTACAGATTTAGGAAATGATGAATCTGGAGACGACATAGAATACGATATTTCAAGAAGAGGTCACGGTGGAGGATATGAAGGATTGAAAAGAGGATCAGGAGGATTTAGAAGATTTGGAGGAGTCTGGGGATTTGGAGAAGGATACGGGGGATGAAGATAATATGGAGGATTAGGAAGATTTGGGAGATTCGGAGGACTACGATACAAGGAGCTTTAAAAACCAAACTTATTCACAATTAAGCGGAAAATTGTATTTGAAAAATTTTAATAAAATCTTACATCTAACATCAGCTTTTTTAATTTGGTTTGATATAAAAAAAATCCTTATTGTCATGTGCATAAATGGATAAATGCTCTAATTATAATACAGTTATCTACTATGTGTACTGAGTACCAAAGCGGGTTTTGACTTCTGGAAAGTACTTGAATTGCTACTATTTGTGAAAAGCTTTCAACGGATAGCTTCTCCTTTCGCCTCTTCGCAATTAATCCAATTTCTGTACCTTGTCAAATGAATTTACTTATTTTTATAGAGGAAACAAACATGATTTTAAACCCGTTTATTTGATATTATATAAATGGTGCCTGTTTTGGAGGGTAACATTTGAAATTGACACCCCTCGGAAAACCATTGTCAACCTCCGCTGACGCGTCGGTTGACAATGGTTTTCCTTGGGGTGTCAATTTCAAATGTTACCCTCCAAAACAGGCACCATTTATTTTATTATACTGAATGTCTTATTGATTTAGGACGTCAGCAAAAAAAAAAGCCGTCGATCGTCTTTACGTTCATGTATAGAAAGCTTTCACACTCACCGGTTCACTAATCTCCTTATTGTTTGTTTGATACTCGAATTAGAGTCATTTATCATATAAAGTTTCGTTATTTCTGGCTCGCAAGCATGTTTCCTACACTCGCAAGCATGCCGTTTGCCGTTTGTTGTTTTCAGGTAAGCTATATCGGACGCAAGCTTTCATTGACGTCAAGTTAATTCAGGTTCTTTCAAACGCGCAACTGACGTTTTGAGAATTCTACGGTGAACCGTACGCGCATAATTTCCACGCATGTGGCATTACCGTTGTGTTACCCGTTGTCACGTGTGTTGCTAAGGCTCAGGGTAATCGAACGGATTGTTAACTGCGTCTAAACCAATCAGATTTTAGTATTTAACATGAAAGTATAATAATAGTGATTGTTCGTCGTGGTGTATGTAAAAGCAGCAAGGGGTCACCAAGCGTATAAGGCGATCCCAAATAACAACAAGCAGCAGCAGCAAACATCATGAAAGCACAATATTAAATGTACTCATAATAAACATAATAATGGTCGTTACGGGTATACAACGAATGGTAAATAACCTTAAAATTATATTTCATGTATCTTAAATAAAGTTAACATGATTGTATATAGTTATCATTACGGGTTAGGCTGACCGCCAACGTTACTAAAATTATTTTAACAAGAAGTTAAAGCAGTACATGAAATTTGTTGAAAACGGTACACACTTTGCACAACAACTGAATTTGTTTAAGCAAGCAAAGCAGACCAATTTATGAATTTGTTGAAAGCAGTACAAATTTTCACAGTAAATGAGTTTGTTTTAAGCAGCTGCAGTACAATGAATTATAGCTTCAGTTGAATGGCTGGCTAATTGTATTCGGCGCGCCAGCGCGTCCATCTGATCCAAAATACAAAAGTATTTACTCTCTTCATTAAAACACTCAAATGACAGCGATTTTCTTAAAAATTTACGCATTATCGTTTATATTCAATTCGACAGCCCGAGTCCGATTGTAATTTTTTGTTAGGTGGATCCAGAAATTTTTCCCAAGGAGGCTCAAATCGCAAAGGAAAGAGGTCCGAGGCAAAGTTTTATAGCAATTTTACGATGTACGTTTAAATAAATTTGAATTTTCTAGGGTTACGGATCCCTTTTGATCCATGCATGCCTTACCACAATGTGTACTAGTGTAATCAATTTACTCCAATCTCTCTCTCTACATACTTGATATATTTTCTCCAAACTTTAAATATAGCACTTAAAAATATTTAGTGCTTTGGTTTTTATAAATTTACTTTATGTAAAACACATGGGCGTCGGAACCGGGGGAAGGGGGGGGGGGGCTTACAAAGATAGGCATCATATAGGTATTAAACATTGGGGCGTAGGTTTAGCCTATATAATGGTAAGGGTAAGTGGTAGTGTTTGAAAGAAAAACTTGGTACTGAAAGAAGTTCGACCCCTCCCCCCCTCCTCCGGGAAATAGGATTTTCGTGTTTAGACAATAGACATTTCCCCCCTTATTTTTTGCTTGTTGAGATTTTTCAAGTTCAGTATTTTCTCTTTGACTAAGCCCCCCTCCCCACTTTCAATTTGTTTCCAACGCAAATGTAAGAAATTAAAATTTACCAGTATTACGTTTTCATACTAGACTCTGGAGTTTAACCTCCTTTTTAAAGTCTTCATTTTCATGGCAATAAGCTGCCATATATTGGTATCAGTGTTTGAAAGAGATTCCTTGTTACGTTTTAAAATACCACTACTACTAAAAATTAACTTGTTTTAAGAGAATGGGGAGTAACTTTAGTTACAGAAATGGCTTTGCTATTAATAGCCCCTTTAAACAAACTTTTGGTCAGTAAAATATCTTATTATATTGTAATTTATTGTATAAAACTTGAACAGAGAAAAATCTTACACTTTTTGGCATATCATTCTAATACCCCATTCATACGACGAAAATTTGCTTATGTGTGCAGATTAACACATGAGTAAATCTGCACACGTAAGTAAAAGTTAATTTACTATGCGTTCAGACGAGATGTATGTGCTTTAAGTAAATCCTTATATTTTCATAATAAATAAGGAGATGCACCGATTCAAAATTGAGGATATTTATAGAAAAAGATTACTGTATGTTCTTACTATTTGGATATAAAACTAATTTATGAATGTTCCTCAAAAAACTAGGGGGAATCCGATCTGCTGACTTATTGACTTATACGAAAAAACGTACTTCATTTTTGCGCTTTGGCCCCAGTTCTAAAGAGTTTGTAGAAGAGCCGCTTGGTGTAAAGAAAAAGATGGCTCTTGTCATCTACTGGTTGGTATCTTCAGCAGAAGTAGAAGGATTGAAAATCTTTTTGGTGTTTGGATGTCTACAGTTCTTCGGGTTTGCAAGGTCATTACATAATATCTGCTATAATATTTTAAGTATTTTTTAGAAGAATGAAATGGGAGAACCGTCTAAAGAAGTCTTTAAACAATACATATACTGTAGATCACTATATTTTCGCGACACTTTATTTTTGCGAGATTGTCATTGATTCTTTATAAGCGAGACAAAATTTTCACGAATTGTGGTCGTCGCTCTATATAATCTTAAGAAATTCTATTATAGGCGAGAATTAAATTTTCGCGAGCATACCGTCTCGCGTAATTACGCGGAAATAAAGTTCTCGCGAATAAAAAGTGATTTACAGTATGTGAATAGGAAATAACCACGAATTTCCTAGAAATCCAAGGCGAGATGATATGCCAAGGAGGATATTTAAGAATAGGTTGTTGAAAATCCTGTAACGTCAATTGATATGTCAGTAGATTGCCTTGGTGTATAAACAGAAAGGTAAAAGAACGTCATCAAGAGCTAATCTTTAATGGGACCCGGGCTATTGATGTAATGCATATGTATATTCCTAACATAGCTCCAGAACATTCCAAGAGAGACTACTTGAATAATAAAGGGACTACTTATTGATCCTGCCATGGCAGAAAGGGAGCAAGATGATAGCGTTTTTGCAAAAGAGGAGACAGGAAATATTGCATCCTTGTTTTCAGAGTTAAAAAAGTCATTTGTGGAGAGTACAATACTGGTACAACCCAACGAATGCTTTAAAGACTTGATTTTTGGCAACAGATGTACCCAATTCAACATTCAATTTACTTTCAGCTATCGCTGAAGTACAGCAAAGATTTTTAGTTTTGCTTTCTAGTTGCCATGTTTTCAGACTACATAGTATTTTACACACAACAATGCATATACATGTACGGCCGAAACAACAATTAAAATGGAGATTTATGCAAAAAATAAAAACAAAATTCGTACATAAGTAAATTTGCTGCGTGTTCATACGACAAAATTTACAGAAAAAAAATAATAATTTGCGACAACATGAATGCAAAAGTTAATTTGCACCTAGTCTTGACCAGGTGTAAATTAACTCAACTGTGCAGAATTTGCATGTGAGCAATTGAGATTATACGACAAAAATTGCACATGTTAGTAAATTTACCTATGAGTAAAATATACTGAGGTATGCAAATCATGTCGTATGAATGGGGTATTAGTGATATACATGTTTGTGTATAGATGTGATAAACTTAAAAATGGATTGCATCCTATGAAATTCCTGCCTTTGTGACAACAAGTGCTGCATCATTGAAAAAAAAGTGTTTAAAAACAAAGTAACGTCAGTTAAATAGACTTCAGAGCTAAAGGTGGGATAATAAGGTTGTGATGAAGAAATATACATGGAATAAGAAGATAACTAGGCACGTACCAATGAAATATTTATCAAGTACATTGAAAGTTGCACATATTTTGTATGAGTTTAAATATAATAGGGTATGACTATTTATTGTAAAAATAACATTAAATATTATATAAAAGTACCCAAAGCATAAATAATGACATGATTCTAATTATATCAATAATTTATAGTATAGACATATTATCAATCTTATTTAATTCAGATGTTGATAAAAGTTATTCAGTTAATTGATAAAAATCATATTATATGTTAACCAAATTAAACTAGAGCAATTCTGTATATGACAAAAGCTATTACCTCATAACAGCTTTTTAATTGTGTGCTTGAAAAAAAAGAAGGAGGAGGGGGGGGGGGGGGGGGGGGGGGTTAACAGTTATTGCAATGCAAGGCATTTCATCAATTTTTAAAAGAATTAATTTCATTTATTAATCTTTTTTTTTTTTTACATGTTGACCTTACGAAATCATATCGCTAAACTGAACACGTGACAAAACTGCGATTTTCTTTTAGATTTCAATTTGTGCAGGGCTGAAATTTGTTGATGCAAGTTTTTTTGAATGTGGATCGATGATCGTGGATGAATGTGCCCTTTCATTAAGGTATCCGATCTATATTAGCCTCTGATATGTATGGGCTGAATATTAAGTGATTTAGAACTAATTTTCATCTTTTGGTATCAGAATGTAAGAGTGGGACATGTCCTAATTTATGACCTTTACCTGCCCTTGATGAGTTATCTCCCTTTGATTTTACTAAATAAAAATTAATTTTAAAAAATCTGTCTGTTAAAAAATCATTTTGGATTGATTTTCTATTCCCAATGATCAAATACATCTTTCCACCACAGCATTTTTTTTTTATATTTGTCGTTAAGTATTTAGTTTTTTTATCTAAAAAAAATTTCCTTCCTTCCAAAGACTTCAATGCAATCTTTAATAATTAATTTATTGTAAGGTAATAAAATTTTTAAAAATTTCTCTTGGTAATTCCCTTTCTACTCCAAAATGCTTTAAAATACAAATGACAAAATTTCGTGAAAATTTTGTCTCACTAATAAAGAGACAATGACTATCTCGCGAAAATAAGGTGTCGCAAAACTTAAGTGATCTACAGTAATATTAGGATATTTTACAAACTATTGATATATGGACCTAATATGGGTCGGATACATTAAGGAACTTGAAGTTATTGCAAAAAATTGAAAGAACTAATTAATTAGAAATTTATTTTTTTAATATCAGATTATTTTATTGCAACAAAGAAAAAATAAATAAATTCATTTATATTAAGAATTTTTTATCATAGCAAACACTGTCACAGTTGAATTTAAGCCAAATTTATAATACAATGTGTACACTTTACTGAAACAATATGTAATGAGGGAATACATTAAGGTTTATAGGGAAATATGGCAAATTTCAGTGGAGAGTAGTTCCTTTTACGTACATGCAGAAACTGGAGATATGTAAAATGGTCGTTATTGAAATCATAGATTTATGTGCCCAAATTATAGCTGAGAAAGAAAAATATTATATTTGATTTTGTCATATTTTGAGGACATCTCAGTATTCCATTTATCACAGACTTTATGTTCTGGAAAATATTTTTAAGAATCTTTACAAATAGTTTTAGATAAAAATAAGTTATTTAACTTGAAAAAAGATATTAATACAAATAAATCAAGCCCCCCTTTTGTAACATATTGGAGGAGGGGTGGTAACATTTTATCCCCCTTTCACTTTAACCCAAGAAAACTATTTCAGATCAATATCTTTTTCCTGTCATATATCGATGTATACTTAAGGTAATATTACACTCACTTTGAGTCAAAATGAGAATCTCTGTTGATTGAATTTCAAAAGCTTATAGGGAGTTCACTCCCAGGGGCATAGCCCCTACGGACAGTGTTTTGGACCTAATAAGAGTGGCGGTGGTTTGTATAATTATATGCTTTCCATCTATTGCACTTCCCTTAATTCTTAAAAATTAATCTTTATTTGTTGTTTTCTACCGTATACAATGTAAATGTCTAAATTTTTCAAATTGGTATTTTATACCTAAAATTTATTATTTATAACTTTACAATAAACCTCCAAAGTTGACCGAAACACCATTTTGTCCGTGAAAGAGTTGATTTTTGCATGAATTTTGGCCAAGAAGTCCTTCAGGGCAGGACAGCCCCTAAATAAAATTGTGATATCTTAATAGGTTGGAATGTAAGGAATAAGATAAGATTTTTTAGGGGCACCCCTGGGCCCTGGCCTAGGGTTGAAATTCACAAAAACCTACAAAAAACTAAGGAAACCTGATTTTGATTTATACGTTAAATACTTTAGACAGTCAGACTAGTTCAGTTGATATATGTGCTGACTTTTACACCGTGAAGACTTTTTTTAAAGTCGGGGGTTCGAATTTTTTTGAAGTTTTAAGTTTTCGTCTTTTTAAGATTAATCTATTTTTAAAAAAATACTTGTGTATTTCTTTTCCATCTTATCATGCCCATTCTTGATATAAGAAACACTATAAAAGAGAGATCAAATCGTAACAATCTAATGTATAGCTGTCAGTCAGGCGGAACAAACCTCAGCACACATGTATAAGCACACTTTCTCCGAGTACAAGAATAAATCACTATGTGTTACTCGATAAAGATATTCTTGGAAGCATTGAGCTGTGGCGAATTTCAGTTGTATAAATACCTTAGAATTTAATCACATTGATTTTGGCTACATGCATGTACACAAGTATATCGGTAACTGTACTCTCTTGGATTTCATTTAGGTCTATATAATTAGGACAAATTAAGGGGGGACCTATGTCCGAAAAGTCTTTGTGTGAAATTTTCAGAACTTTGACATTTCTTTCCTTACCACTTACTCTTAATTTTTAGGTGTTAAAACAAAATCTTTATATGCTTATTTTTACACAAGACACGTGCAAAAACAGTGTGAAATGCTAAAAATAGATTATTTTCAGACATTATTGTTTTACCCCAAATATGCGCTTAAAAGAACATTACATGTCAAATCACATTCAAAATCAACGGGAATTTAATTAATATGCCTTGTATCTTTAAAATGAGGACAAATTCATTGTAATTCATCTCGTATGAAAAATTATAATCGAGCACAATGCAAGTATCACCTCGTTTTTCTTGTCGTATTTTTTACAATTCCGACATGCATGACAGGCAATATCCTAAAAAATCTTTGTGTGAAAATGTTGTAATTAATATTTTTTGAAAGATTGATTGATTGATTGTATATTGTTTAACGTCCCTCTCGAGAATTTTTCACTCATATGGAGACGTCACCGTATGCCGGTGAAGGGCTTCAAATTTTGACCTTTACTCGGCACTTAGGGCCATTGAGCAGTGGGGGATCTTTATCGTGCCAGCGCCTGCCGCTGACACGGGGCCTCGGTTTTTAAGGTCTCATCCGAAGGACCCGCAACTTTCACTTCAAAGTGCCGAGCGCATGGCGAAGGAACAGTTGCTACCCATTTTAACGACTAGGTCAGTCGCGGCCGAGATGCGAACTCACGACCTCCCGATCACGGAGCGAGCGCTCTACCGACTGAGCTACCGTGAACGGTGAAAGAGATGATTCATCTCTTTATTTTAATAAAGAAAAAAGTATACCTTTATAATATAATAAACGAGAAATATGACGTTTTCTTTTATTTTCTTACTAATGTGTCATAAATATTGACCTTTCTGCACTAAAAAAAGGTAAGTAAGCACTGACAGACATCTCAATATGAAACTATTTTGTAAAAAAAAGAAAGAGTGTTTTGTTTTGATTAGAAGGAATTTAAACAGATTACGAGGGGTTATCAAAAAGTTCGTGGACTAGCGTCATAAAATTAAACCCGCTTTAGGCACATCAATGAATTCTAAAATATCTAGTTAGCATCATCTTTTCTATCTAAAGAATAAACCATAAACCATAAATTTTATTTTTTAATAAATTAGTAATGTTTTTGTCAACAATGGTATGTCCAGGCGGCGCAACCTCGAACACGACGTTTTTGCGACCTATGTTGTAACTGAGAAAAACTTTTTTTATATGATCATTTGACATCCAAAATTCCCGTTAATTCGGGTATGTGTCGGGACACAATTGTTCCATTAAATATGAAATTTTTACTTCATTTTGGAAGTTATATGAAATTTTATCGAAAAAAATTTTCACGGAATGTCCAAACAAATGAGGCCTTGAAAATTACGTCAAACGGGGGGAGGGGTTTCCGTTTCCAACATTCTATAAAGTTTTGCCCCTGAAAAAACTGGTATAGACCTAGAATATGTTGAAATTGGCTACAGAGAAATAATATGCATCCAGAGTACTTGTCTTTTAATGTCAAAATAGATTCAGAGAGAAAAGGGATACACAGATAATGTCGATTTGCAGTCAAGGTGTGAAAAATCAATCACGTCAAAAATGACGTTGATCATGTATTGTAGATATTGAACTCCCAAAAGCAAAATATGCCGTCACAATCAGGTACAGATCTCTTCCAATGTATTAATCCATTTGAAATATTATATTCATTGAAGGCCACTTTTCATGACATTGTAAAGTCATATAAACAAGGCGGGTTTAAGTCCTTACTCAGCTCCACGGAATCTCATCAAAAAAGTGTATGAGATATAAGAAGCGGACATTGAAAAAACAATGACGTTATCGGACGTCAAGAAAATAAACGACGACAGCGCCGGGTGATCATATAATGTCGTTTTAATTTTATAATAATTTGGCAAATAATGAAAGTATCAGGCTAAAATTTTCAACATTTCTTTATTTTTTGTTGTTTTATGTTCCATATAAATTTTGAAAGCACAGACTTAATAGTACTAATTTTATAGCCTCAGTCCACGAACTTTTTGATATCCCCTCGTAATTCTTTTCCTCTTCATTCCAATTATTCTGTTTCTCCCCTCCCGCATTTCCCCGTCTCACCCAACACCTATTAGAACCTAGGAATGACTTTATACAATAAAATCTATATGTACTATAAATCAATAAACAAATATAGGTACAAGTACATTTCATAATTTGTTTTCATAGTTTTATCCAGAAAATACAATTAATGGTAAACCTAAAACTAAACATGTTTCCCTGATTTAAGCCGCTTTCTTTGCTGAATTTTATCTTATCTTTTTGCACTTATATATCAGCATATCATCGAGGTTTTTCTTCACAAGTGAAATTGCTATGAATTATCAACCAAAGGAACAGAATTCTTTTATTAGCAAACTCCATAAGTCAAAAAAAGACTGTTAATAATGATGAATAAATTTTCTTTTTTATAAATTCTGTAAAACGTTATTGTTTATCAACAATGTCATGCCTATATCACAGTTGCAAAAGTCAACAGGTAAAAACAAACGTAGCTATTGTGACGTCACATAACGCTGCTTTGACGTAGAACGACATAGGTCCCCCCCCCTTAAGGTAGGTCGCGGGGTTACTGCATAAAAATTCTTACGAGAAAACATATCCTGAAAATTTGGTAAAATGTTCCTTAGAATTTAAAGCGTATCATCAGCAATTTTTATTAAATTTGCCTAAGTAGTTTTAATGTTATAGTACTGTAAACGCGGTATAGTTTTTAATCCTTTTTGACGCTTTTTCCATTGAAATATATGGGAAAATGACGTTTTTAAGCCAATTTTGTGAAAATAGTTTCTTTTAAAAAGGTTGGATAACTTTTTAAGGACGTAGACAAATTATTCATGAATCTCAGAATGTCAAGATGAGGTAAAATCAAAACCATTGATATAAAAAAATCAATATGTCTTCTCGCTAGATTTTTTGCTAAATAATTTCAAAGTTTACTTTAAAAATGCTAAAATTTGGCGTTTAGTGCGTTGTTAATATCTACAACGTCATTTGTTGAACGTAGTCACGTTTACAGTATGAGTATAAATATATTAACCCATGGAATATGCAAGAATTAAAAGGTGATATCGATACAAAATTTAATTTTATTCATCATTTAATTTATTGCGGAGACATATTAGCATGACCAGCAACTTATTTTCACTGGTATTGTGAAATTCATATTCTGATCACAAAGTCAGAATGAACGGTATAAATAATCCTCGTGCAGCGATATTAACATGCAGCGACAATGTTCATCGCGAGTGAAAAAAATATTAGTACCTGTATTTTTAGGAAATGCATGGTCAATAGGATTTCAGGCATAAAACAAACATTTGATCACTTTACTGGTATTTGAAAACGGTAGGAAAAACTCCCAATAATGAGGAAATAAGTGGGCAGGGGGAGTGGGGATGGGGGGGGGGGGGAGGTTACCTGCAATGCTCTTTCTATATTAGTCGCAAGCTACATTGTATAGTATATGGCTCTAAATCTCAAGCATTTTTTAATTTCGAATTTTCTGAATTAAATTTCAATACGCAAAATGTAAAACACTTGCATTTAGCTTTTACACGTTGAGCTTTTGTGATAAAAAATATATAGAAAACAATTATACTTGTAAATTGTTTACAGTGTCTTGTAAGTCTTAAAATCCAGGTGTTTGAATAAATTTGATTTTTAAATGCATCTCACAATTTATTAGCAAGCAAAACAAGGCGAGTGCACAAGATTTAAATACTAGTACATAACAACCAACCAATATTACTAATGATAATTAAAAAAAAAAAACAGGAAAATACTTGTAATTAAATATAACTCGTTTTTAGTGATGAGGATTAATTTCCATCCTGAAAAGTATACGCATATTTTCGCCCCGGCTTTGATTTGAAGTCAAGTTCCCCTGAGTTTCAAATAACGTGCGCACATACAATCCCTCAAGTTTCTCGCTAAGCAATTTTTTATTCATGATAACTTTCTTTCTGCAAGCCATAACTTTTACTCTGATTTATTCTGATTGACTTTTAGCAGTTTAGTTACACTTCAAATATAATTTATGGCTTTCATTTGGTATTGTATTTAATTAGTCCTAAGACATTACATATAATCACACCAGAATTCAGACTGAAATTTAATTATAAAACATGTACGAGGTTTACGTACAAAATCATGCACTTTGTGTTAAATCTACTTTTAAATTCGTACAGACTTGAAGTCATTTGCAGAGAATTAAACGGGAAACAACGTGACGTTGCCTTTGTGACGTAATTGACGTCATAATCAAATGTGCACAGAACAACCGCTCGAATCGTCAAAATTGTGTACCAAAATTGATGACAAAAGCAAACCCGCGACCTACCTTTGGCATGTTTTATTATACTCAGTATTCACGGATAAATAGCCTAGACATAAGGAATAGAATTTCAGAAACAGTAGACATTAACATTATGTACAATGAGAAGTAAAGAAAAATATCAATCATTAAATTTGAAGATACATGTAACAATCTCAGAAAATCAATGAAAGGGTTCCTCCCACCTCTACTTACTGAACTAAAGATTTAGTAAAAACAAATTGTTATATGTTTTCGGCCTAATGTCATTAATCGGAACGGAAATCTGCACGCTTTTTGTAGAGAAAAAACCAAGCCCGGTCCTATAGGTCAGATCCTTATTTATAATGAAGAGATCCTTTTTTATGTATTGTACGGACAGACACTCGGATAAACAGGAAGTTGACATCAGATTTAAACTCCAGTGTTACCCACCATGCATGCCTTAGCCAATACTATGCTAAAATTTCAAGCATTTTCAATGAATAATTGCTGAGAAATGTGCAACCAAACATTTGCTACGTTCAGACACATAGGCAGACAGACAGACAGGCAGACGAACAGACTGATACAAAAAGGTAAATCAGTATGTAGTAGAGGTACTTTTATTTGAAATAATAAAAGTTGGAGTCATTTTAAATGAAATAAAATAAATATTAAATATAAACTAAATAAACTATTAAATAAGTTATAAATGATAGTTTTCCGTTACAGCTTTATTCTTTTCCTTCTTTACTAACTTGAGTATTTAGTTATATAGCTATATGCCCCTTTGGATCCACACCTGTACATACACTTTTACATGCCCACACACACATCTATTGGTCAAGTTTTGAAATACTTAGTTTTCATTGGTTGAAGGTTTTGTCTTTGTGGGGTAGTGAGTTTTATTCAGAGTAAGCTCTAGATTTCTGATTTTATATGGTGAAGACCTAGTTTATATTGCTGCTGACTTTAATTGTTTGAAAGACCTAAGACACTTCCAGAAATGTAAACACCATAAAATAAAGAACATATTTTTGAATTGGAGAATGTTCAATTCCATAAATTGGACATATCCAAAATTCGTTAAAAATTCCATTATTCCAATATTTCATTGTCCGAATTACTAAAGATGTCATCATAATAAATGTGTTAAACTACAACCGGTGTTTTCCATCATTGCCGGGAATACCCACTACAAGTATACACACCTCTCCTTCATAGCGGTGGTATAATAATTCCTTACGAAAGAAACAGCAAAAGATCATTTCAACAATAGCAAAAACAGGTTGAATCGAGGAGGGGGGAGGCACTCTTGACTATGTGCTTGTCCTACTTAAATTAACAAGTGCATGTACATGTTAAAACATGTGTATATGTTTCAATTAATAAAGCAAGTTGCTTCCAAAAGATTGGTCATCATTTTATGTAGGTATTTATTGTTTCCATGGAAAAAAAACCCTGCTGCAGTAATTCAGATATACGTATGTCAGTTTACGTTTGAGTACATGTGTTTTTGTTCCGGTAAATAAATTAATTAGAAGTATAATCAAACATTGGTGGCAGTGCTAAAAGTTTTGTATACTGGTACATCAATAATTATTTGGATCATTTTTGAATTATTTGGTTACCATTGCAACTTTTTTTTTTAATTATGAATTTCTAGACTTTTTTCATGTAAGTGAAATGACAAGGTTTATGGAATTTATTTTATTGAAGAAGACAAATATAATCGTGCAATAAAGCAGTAGATTTTATACATTAAACATATCAATGAAAAGGATTTTCCTGAACTATTGGCTGCCATAGCAACCATTTTTAAAAATAAATTATGAATTACTATTCTGATATTTGGTGAAATACAATTAAATTCAATCTATTTTATTGAAAAAGAGAAAAAAAATCATGAATGAAGCTTTTATATTATCTGTTGTATACTTGTCAGTATCACAAAAATTGTGATAGCAACCACTATAAGGAAGTGTTCAAAAGCTATTTGGTTACCATAGCAACGTGATTTTAGACGCTTGAATTTTTATTTATCTTTTTAAAATGTACATAAGTGAAATAACAAATATGATAAGTGTTATCTACGAGGGTTGTCCAAAAAGTTCGTGGACAATGACGTTTTTGTTAAAATAAATGGTTCTATATGAATCTATTGTATTTCAAAATATTTCTTATGAAAAAAAAAGTCAGAATTATTAATTTTTATTGATGGAACTTATTAATTTTGTAAGAAATATGGGTCTTTAAAGGTCGCAGATAGTGCGCATGGACCAGTCTGACGTTAAGCAAATTTCATTATAACGTCAAACATTTGGATTTTGAATTTTAACACATGTTCATGACCACTCACTACATTTCTGTTTTATGGCGCTACACTTCCAAGTGCTAGCAATAATATTTAAGTGTAGATTATAATTTATTTAATTTATAAAATTCAAAACAATGCAGAAAAATGTACGAGCGTCATCAATATAAAACAGTTTGCATACACAAACTGCACAGACCAGTCTGACGCTGCGGTAGATTTATGACAACGTCATGAATAGAAATCTCCATTTCCAGCAAATTTCATGTGTTTTTAAATTCTTGTAGAGTCTTCAAATTTTTACACACCGTTGAAAAATCGAACAAAACCAATTTCAAATCAATAAACTAAATATTTCAATAATTTTGATTTGTTGAAACAAATATTTTTGTCTTTTACGTCGCTCCAACCGTATTAAAACTTATTTTTATGACTGGACACTGGTCCGTTCGGACGGCCGACGTCGCTTTTTCTGTCAAGTTTTGACACATATTTGTTAGAGTTTCTGTTTAGTATTTTCAATGTCTATATAGTAATCGATACTATTGATATCAGAAAATGATTATAGCCTCTTTATTTGTGTTACATATAATTTTTTTGATATACAATAGATTAGTATAGCACCATTTATTTTAACAAAAACGCCAATGTCCACGAACTTTTTGGACAACCCTCGTATTTAATTGAAGAAATTAAATCATGCACTGAAGCCACAGATTCTGCATAATGATAACGTCAATAGCTATGGTGATTTTTCCTGACTTTTTGGTTGCTATAGCAACACATTATTTTTGTTTAATTGATGAACTTACATATTTATCATAATATTTTAAAATTATGATGTTTAGTAGTGTGATTTGTTTTATTTAAAAGCTATAATGTGCAAAAAGGAGCCAAATGTTGAATCTTCAAATTAATCCAAAATAACCATAGCAACCGTTTTCGTTTTATTTTATTTTAAGAAATAATACCTCTCTAGAAATTTTATATTTTGTTGAGTTAGGAATGACCTTTTCAGTGATGGTACAGTGGCTGCAACGTTATTGTTGACAACTTACACGAACGATCACGTTACACGAACGATTCCGCACGATTAACGCACGATTAAACCTGTTACACGAACGATCCTTCACCCACACGATTCTCCACGTTACACGAACGATCTTTCACCCACACGATTCTCCGTGTTACACGATCTTACACGATTGCTAACGCAAACGCGCGATTTTTCACTCAAAATAGTTCAAAATAATTAAGAATCGATATTTTCAAAACGAAATACGGCTTAATACTGATTTTAGATTTCAAAGAATTATCAATTATTATATTATTTCATCGACTTTGAAAAAAAAAAACAGAAATGGATATTTCTGGAACTAAATACATGCAAGATTTATTTATAATTTTAGATTATAAATAATTATTTAGGTAATTCTCCGACTTAAGAAAAGGGATATGTTTCGTTCAATCAGAAGATAGTAGGAGGAGGACCGTAAAATATTATATTGAATTGGTTTCCACAATATGCAGAAAAACGGATAAGATTAGGGGAAAAATCGCAGCATGGAATGACTTAAATTACAAGTAATAACCAAATGTGTCCATTGATTCAATACATGTATAAATTTCTAAAAATGAACTTCCCAATTATTTAACTTTTTTTCTAATTTTGAGAATTAATTAAACGTAAGCTCCAGGGGTAAACAATGATAAACAAAACACCGAAAATCATGTCGTGTGCATGTACATTAGCCGACTAAACAATTATGTAAGCTTTAAAAAATGTTTAATATTCATTTGTTAAAACATTTATTTATGATTATTTGAAAATTTAAAAAACATCTTGACCACAATTAGCAGTAAACAAGAATGATCATCAATAAAGCACGGTTTATCACAGTAAGTCACGCTATTTGACATAATATTGTACGACTTACTACTAGTATATTGTTTGTTTACAAGCGATAATTAGTTCGATCTGCATTCAATTAATGTATATTGCGCTTCATTCATTTTATTTGTATTTAAAAAAAAATACAAACGAAATGCTTGTTTAAAAAAATGACATTCCGATAACAACTTACAAAACGAAATTTACACGTTTCAAAACGCACGATCACGCACGATTTAAACCGCAAACGATTGAGTCTGATACACGCACGATCTCGCACGTTACACGAACGATCACGCACGATACACGAACGATTCTACACGATTGGTTTGTCAACAAAAACGTTGCAGCCACTGTAGTTGTTTGTTATGGGTTGCCCGCGTTTTCTTGCTACTATGCTTAGAAAATGCCAAAAATTGGCATTTTTTCAAATTTGTTAAAATTTGAAAAATTCACACTTTTCTTTGAATGACAACTCTTTTATGACCAACTATTGAATAATTTCATCAGCTGTGGTAGTTACTCCAACAAATAGTCTATCAGAGAAGGCAACAATAAGATTTGTAAATAATATGCAGAAAATAGAAATTTATGATGAAGATGGTATACTTTCAGTTGGTTGCTCTGTATTTTTGGCCTCAAAATGGTGGTTTTGGTTACCATGGCAACCGGGACTCAAAATAAAAAAAAATTAACCCCAAAAATGTTCTATACATGGTGTTTCTACATTGCATGCACAAAATCAGCAAAATCTGTCGTGTACCATTTCCAACTTTTTTCTAAATTCTTTGATTCTTACAGAGAATGACTCTCAAGATGTACAATTTGCAAATTCAGGTTTACATGTGTACATTTTAAGAATTACAGAGTTGGAATTTTGAACCCGTTGGCTTTCCATATATTTGAACATTTCATTTATTTAATTTTGATAATTTTGCATCGTTCTACATACATGTAGGTACTAATTGTGCTTACAACAAATTTTATTTTCCTGAGAAATTTCATGAATAAAGTAACAGCTAAATTATAATAATAAAAATATAAATATCATAGATAATTTTTGCCATGAAATAATGATTCTTCAAACACGATATCTTAGTTGTTAAATTAAAAAACGTGTAAATCCTTACAATCAAGAATATAAGTCCTTTCACTTCTGAGTTCCGAATGACAATATAGACTGAACGATAAGTGAACGGTGAACGCAAGATGAACGCAAAGTAAACGGAACGAAGAGCGAACGGTGAATGTTTTGTGGACGGTGAACGCGTGCGCACAGTGAACGCAAAACTGTGAAGGGAGAGCGAACGGTGAACGCACGCTGAACGAACGGTGAGAGAACGGAAAATGGGAAAGTAGAACGTTTCAGGGACTGTAACACCTGTTTGTGGCGACTTGCGTTTCCTTAATTTCAAATTTCCTCCTTCATTTTAATAATTTCTTTGACTCATTTCAAATTACTTTTCCAATTATTTCCTTTGTTTATTTTATTGCAATTGTGTTTGTTTGTATATGGCTCCGACCTGTGGAATTATTAATTCTTTTATATCTTACTCTCCTGCCGTTAAAGAAGTTCACAAATATATGTTTGTAGCTTGCTAGTGCTGTAAAGTATGCGTTATTCTACACCAGGGACAACTGATCACTCTTACCAGTGAACTATAGTTAATACCTTTAGTATTTTTTTGCTAAAGGTATTCGAGCTCAAAAGTCTATCTAAAGCAATATAAGCTGCATTTTGAATATTTTATTTTGCTGTTAAAATGTGTTATTATGATAAGTTTTTGTGTAAAGATCACTGTGTGAAATTGACTGTTTTACGTTTAAATTCATTTTTGACTTTAAATATTAGAATTTAATTTTATTTTTTATATTCTGAAATTATTTTGTTTTAGAATTGTATTTAACAAATTTTTCTCATGATAACATTTTAAGTATTCATTTAATTACTGAGTGACACTTGTCAGACACCTAAGGGGCAGAGTGTTTATGCCCAAGGACCTTTTAATCACTTTAACAAACACAATGTAATTACTTAATAATCTGTGTTCTTTATGTCCATGTCATCAAAGCACGACACATCTTCTAGACCCAAACTACTTTAGGACAGATGGTACAAACAAACTTTTCCCAAAGATATGAAATTAACAACCTGAGTCATGTTTTAATGAGTAAAATGAATAACGTTTACATTGTAGTTTCTAATATTTTATTCAAATTTTCACAAAAATGAGATTTGAAGTGAAAAATATTTGTATAGATTAATAAGGATGGTTTCAGAGAGCAAGAATTTTGAACATCACAGATGGTTAACAAATTCTTTATATTCTAGAAATTTATTATTTGCATCATTTTCTATGAAGTTAGGCTAAAAAATATATTCCAATGCAGGCATCCATTTTTGTTTGTATCATCTGTCCTTAAATCTTCATGAACAATTAGGCTAAAATAAAGCCGAGGAAAGACTGCTATATTCAATCCAATATACAATTTCAATTTTTAAAAAAATCATTATTGTACAGGACAACATTGATGTAATTTGAATCAATCGAAGCTTATAAATAGTTCTTCCATCGCAAATATGAACAACAGATGTTTATTAACGTAATTTTTTCTTTCATTGAAATAGCTATTTACAATTTTACAACAAAAAATCCGACATCAAAGTAGCAGCTCATAATGCTTTAACATTACAAAATAGGAGCGGGGCACTTCGGAAGACTTCGAAAACATCAGAGGTGGAATCAGTTGCCGTGGAGGAGTGAGCATCCCCTGGCACCCGGTCACACCCGCTAGCGCGCATCATGAAACATGCCAGCAGAGCAATTGTTATTCATAACGCCATGTTCACTGAATAACGTTTTTCATTTCTTAAAAGTTCATCATTGCCAGGTTGGATGTCCAATTAATAGTCGACGCAGCTTTATTTGTTTTTATCTGAAAGTTTTACATACCTGATATAATTGGAAAAGTAATGAGTCTAAGAAATTATTGTAATGAAGGAGGAAATTCGGGGGGGGGGGGGTTATAATAAAGAATCTGTGAAA
>NW_026925082.1:0-25367 GCF_032062105.1 Saccostrea cuccullata
ACTATGTTTTAAATTTCAAAGCATTTCATCAAAAATCAAAAATCAAAGGAGATATAGCAAAAATTTTTTTTTAAATCATATTGTAGAATATCCTTTGCATAAAGTTTTAAATTTCAGCGTCAATCAGATTGCAGCACACGATTGCAGCGCACGTGCATGCGCGTGATTTCTTGAAAATTTTTGTATATCATATTGCAGGATATCCTAATGCATGACTATGTTTTAAATTTCAAAGCATTTAGTCCAAAAATAAAGGAGATATAGCCATTTAAAGTTTCAGCCAATCAGATTGCAGCGCACGTGCATGCGCGTGATTTCATGAATTTTTTCCATACTATCTTGTAGGATATCTTAATTCATGACAATGTTAAAAATTTCAAAGCATTTCGTCAAAAAACAAAAGAGATATTGAGATTTTTGTTTCAGCCAATCAGAGGAAGGCGCACGTGCATGCGCGTGAGTTCATGCTAATTTGACAGTGTCATATTATCAACACTTTTAATATATCCTTATGTAATGAGTTTCAAAGCATTTCATCAAAAAATGTAAAAGTTATAGCTATATAAAGTATATCAGTCAATTCACTCATTTCACGCGCACGCACGTGCAGGCGTATGCGCGCAAAATGACCTTCGTTCCGCACACCTACACTACACACCTATTAACCCTAAAAAGGTTTTAGCTCAGTTGGGTGAACAGTTTCTGAGAACACTCGCGGACAAAAAAGTACCGGAGAACAAATAAGAAAAAAATAATAATAATAACTAGATACGATCTCGTTGCGAGCAACGAGTGGGTCTTCCGTCCAATTCTTGATAAGATGAGATAAGATTTTGATTGAGAATTTCATTCAAAATAATGATAAAGATTGTTAAGAAGAACGATTTTGCCTCCATAATCTGTAAACAGACATTGAACATAAAAACTTAAAATTCGACTTTTGGCCCCTCACAGCCCCTAATATTAGGGATCACTCCTTTTTTCTTCATATCATCTTAAAGCTTTTTGTTCAACAACTATTCAGAGATTCTCTTTCGTTTTCGAGTTATTTGAAAAAGAAATATTTAGGGGCCAACCCTTCAACTCCTAAATTTGAACATTAAGCGAAAAATGAAAGGTTGCATATTGTTCAAAACATGATTTTAAACATCTTTTGTTCAATTTTACTTATCAGAATATTTCTCATTCTCGAAATTTAAAGCGTCAAAGATTTAGCGTTCTGGCCCCTTGTGGCCCCTAATAATGTACCATACGACATGAAAATCATAATATATAGTTTCAAATGGTTGAGATAAGCATCTTTGCTTCAGTAATGTATTACAAAATATTAACTCATAAAAAGTTATTCATTGAAGACTTCTTGCCCCTTTTGGGCCCCTAATTTGAGTGCCCAGCCCTTTTTCTTAATTTCATCCTAATGCTCTTCAGATTTTAAACACTTTTTGTTCAACAACTATTCAGAGATTCTTTTTCGTTTTCGAGTTATTTGCAAAAGATATATTTAGGTGCCAACCCTTCAACTCCCTAATGGGGACGTTTAGCGAAAAATGAAAGGTTGCATATTGTTCAGATTATTATTTTGAACATCTTTTATTCAATATTTCTTATCAAAATATTTCCCACTTTTGAGATATAAAGCGTCAAAAATTTAGCATTTTGGCCCCTTGTGGCCCCTAATTATGTACCATACGACATGTATATCATTTTATATAGTTGGAGATTGTTAAAATAAACATTTTTGTTTCAGTAATGTATAACAAAATATTAGTAAAGGTTTATGGATAGAACTTTGGCCCCTTTTTGCCCCATAAGTGATGCGTCAGCACTTTTTTCTTGATACCATATGAAAGATTTTGTCATTCTTCACAAATATTGTTCAGTATCTTTTAACAAAATATTTACACTTTAAAAGATATAATGCAAAATGTCTTTAAAAATTACTCATGATTCGTGTCCTAAATTTCGACCCCTACCGAGCTTCCATACTAAGCACTTCGGGCAGATCTGAAAGTATAGGTGCAAAACTACAATATGTTGTCTATTAGTCCTGAAAAGGACAGCATTCTAGCTTTTGCTCGTTTTGGGGTTTTTTGTCCAGACAAAATGGTTCACCAAAAATTCGATTAAAGGGCGATAACTTCCGACCGGAAGTGATTTTTGAAAATAAAAAATATGAATAAAGTTTTGTTCATGATACATCATTCCAGAAAAATTCAAGTCAATCCACTTAAGCATCTCTGAGAAATCGTCTTGCACAAAAATGTGTATATAAAAATAATAATAATAACTAGATATGATCTCGATGCGAGCAACGAGGGGTCTTCCGTCCCATTCTGAAGTAAAAAAACGAAAAATCTAGCAGAAAAAGTGATAAAACAAATTGGACATCCGGGGGAGCGAACCCGGGTCGCCCGCGTGACAATCCGATGCACTAACCATTCGGCCATAGAAAACACCGCTTCAAATTTTTAAATACGAAATTCTCGAGATTGCCTTTTTCGATTCTAAAGCAAATTACATATTTTGCATTTCGCAAAAGAGACACCTTCAATATCAAAATCTCAAAGAAAATATAAAAAACAAAAAAGTTGAAAAATTGCGGTTTATTAAATTCGCTTCCGGTATCGACCGGAAGCACTGCGAAAATTTGAAAGTATGGTGCAAAACTACAACATGTCATCTATTAGTCCTGAAAATGACAACATTAAGCTGTATCATTTAGTTTTTGTGTCGACAAAATGGTCACTAAAAATTCGATTAAAGGTCGATAACTTCCTACCGGAAGTGATTTTTCAAAAATTAAAAAAAATGGATCAAGTATAGATCATGATACATCACCTCTGAAAATTTCAAAGAAATCCGTCCACGCATCTCTGAGAAATCGTCTGCACAAAATTTGGACGAAAAAAAAAAAATAATAATAATAGTGAAAAAGAAACAATAGAATAATAGAAGGGTCTTCCGTTGGAGACGGAAGACCCTAACTAGATACGATCTCGTTGCGAGCATTGTGAGAAATTGTGAAATTCATGGCCCCAGGATCAGGGGTTCTGGTGTTAGGGCGGGGCTCTATTGATTATATAGTGAAAATGCATTAATATTTGAAAATCTTCTTCTCTGCTCCTGGGTATTAAATAAACTAATTAAGTTCATAGTTATGATGACCAAGAGTGCCTCTACCAAAATTGTGAATTTCATGGCCGAAGGGTCGGGTTCTGGTGTTAGGGCGGGGTCTATAATGATAAATAGTGAAAATACATGAATTCTTTGAAAATCTTCTTCTCTGCTCCTGGGTAAGAAGCTGAGGAACTTTCTTCTTCCAGAATTGTAAATTTTCAGGCCCCTGGGTCAGGGATACCAAAATGGGGGGGGGGGGCTCTACTAATATACTGAAAATGAATTGTTTTAAATCTGCTCCTTGGTATTAATCAAACATTTTTGATAAGCAATTGTGCCTTTTCAAAAATTGTTTAATGTGTGAACCTAGGGTCAAGGGTTCATGAATGGTAGGGGCACTTCTGATTATTGCTGAATATTACTGATTAGTTGATATGCATTTTTTGTTCCCCTAACCTGCCTATGGGTATTAAGGTGGCTAAGTTACTAAAATAAGCGATTGCTAATTTCATACTTAGTTATTATGATTAGCAATGGTGCCAGCCTCTTTCAAAACTGTGAATGCTGTAGCATCTACCTTAAAACATTCAAAATATTCAATAATTTGTATTTATGAACCAAATTCTATCATTTGAAAGTTTTTGCATGATTCTCAGGTGACCCATAAGGCCCATGGGCCTCTTGTTGACAGAATTATGCCCATTTGGAATTGTAAAAATTCCAATTTAAGGGGAGGGGGGCATATGTGTTTTACAAACATCTCTTGTTAAAGTGTATAAACATTACTGGGCAAAGGGGGGGGGGGGTGTAATAGAGATACATTTCCTAGCAAAGTAAAAACTTCACTGTGTAAAGATTACAGGGGGGGGGTGAGTGAGTGATACATTTCCTAGCCAAGTCAAAAGTATCTCACTGCGAACTTTTAGCATGCTGGAGTGACTCAATTTTGTGCAGATTACAGATGAGTCCAGGAGAGATACTAAAGTGCGTTCAGGATAAATAACACAAAGAAACTTTTTCCCCAGAAAATGAATTATTTTTATGTATTCTGAAGCCCTTCTCAATAAAGAAAAACATTCAACCGTCTAATAATTTTATGATTGAACATTTATTCACCAAAATTGGGGAGAAAACTGGAAAATGCATGTTTCTAGTTCAAAATTTTCTTAAATAAGTTTCTAATTTTTTTTTTGCCATCTTTATGAAATTCAATAATTCGTATTTATGATGGTATGCAGATCATCATCCTGGGTCAAATATTTTTTTTATTGTCTTTCAAATGTAATCAATATCCTAAAAAATTATAAAAATATTTGTAAACATTTTACAAACAATCCTAAAATATGTCAATATTTTTTATGGAGTCTTTGCAGTGGTATTACTTTTGAAAAAATAAGAAATTAGGTACTCTTTTGGCACTAATAAGATGAGAATAAAACATTTACTCAATAAAATGACATTTATTGAACAAAGTCAGGAAAGCGTTGTCTCCTCTAATGTCTGCATGAACACTGTCGAACTGACAAATATCATTTTCGTCAACTTTGATTATATTGATAACTTGCTGGTTATTTTTTTTCCTCTTCAAACACCTTTCTTACATGCTTTAATTTGGACTTGCTAGTAAATTTCCCTGACTTCGTTTTGTGCACATGGAACATGCTAAGAATTATAAACTACAACTTCCGGTTTTATAAAATTAGAACCAAACACTGCAAATTACGGAAAAACTAGTGTAACCAGTCTATGCAAAGATATCGAACCGCTGGACCTGACCAATGTGCAGTGCCTCTGGTCTGATGCGTCATTTTTTACACCAAATCAATTATTTATACACCAGCTAGAGTAAAAAAATTGTTGCCGACATCGCTGACAAAAAAATAAATTAGTCATGCTTTAATTTTATTACCAAATCCAAATGCAAAAAGCTTAAAAGTAGTGATGAATGTTTAAAACATCAAAGGAATCACTGCCATGTTTTTTACAGCCATGATTGAATGTAGGGTCAGACTAATAACAGAAAACGGACAATAATACGATGTACTATACGAAGGAAAACATTTTAAGTGTAGACAATTATAATGTAAATATTACTATAATCAAAAATAACAAATCTAGTCTCTGGATAACTACTTTCAAAACTTGTAATCCCAAGAAATAAATACATGAATGAAAGGTGGGACTATAATGTCAGCAATATACCCATTGACTGAAATTGAAAAAAAATAAATTCCCATTCTGTTTCAATATATTGATTTTATGTAAAGTAATAGAATATTATTTTTCATGTTTTTAGAAAAAATATTCATTTATAAACATTTTTGAATATTAAATGATTTTGTTTTGTAAAAACCTGACTGAAAGGAGTATTCCACTTAAGTATAGTAGCGTGGTCCCTTTTTACTACCTTGGTTTACTGGATAGAGAGTAGCAATGGATATTTTGATTGATTTCATTGTGTATAACAAAGTATTTCTAATAAAATCATTTTGCATTCATAATGAATTATTAAACATATAAAAAAAACACAAGCCGATTTTTAACACCCATCGCGCTAAAAAATGCCGGAACTTTTCCCCTTCATCAGACAGCTTTTCTTTTACATGAAAATGGGCGGAGACTTTTAGATTAGATACTATGAAAAGAATATCCGTGATAAATAATATTTTTCCTTTCAAAGAAGAATTATATGTTCAAGTTTCACAGTCAACAAAAATGTTCTAATCAGAAAACTCTAGCAATGCGAAAGAATCACATTAACAAGATTAACCAAACAAATCCATATGCTGACCGATACATGTTCGACTGAGTACATTTCAACTGAGTGCTTGCTAGCACGTTTACTGTGGGCATTTACCTGTAACGACACAAATCCACATGGCTTGTTGTGATTTGAAACAGGTCATAAGAGGTTAATCGCATGTAAATGAAGATAGTGAAGAGGTTCAAAATCACAATACTTTTAATTAGAAACCATAGAGCACAAGGTTGTTCAACAAAGATATTTTTACTCAACCTTTACCCATATAATATACACATGATATATCAATATCGACTCTGAACAAATATGTGCTCGGTGTTTACAAAAGCTTGAAAGTTTGTACCTGTCAGTGATTTCTTTTGATATTCATGAAAATCAAAGGACCCCAACTTCAACACGCAGCTTCGTATGCTGTGTATATCTATTATTTGACATTTTTAGATGAAGATTCATATAATAAAGGCAATAGTTATTATGAACATTTAATTTTTAAAGCCTTTGATAAATGTTCGAAATTTGACGAGTAACCGGGGACCACAGATAAGCCTTAAATGAGAATTGTCCTTTGAATATTTACATTTACTGTGTTTTTTACTAAGCCAACTGGCAAACACTCTGTATTCTCATTTCTGTAGCTGTTTGTATTCTGTGGAATGGTTTTTGTCTGAGAGATTGTTGGTATGAGTACAGAGCAGCCTGAAGGTTCCCTGTCACCTGTTGACAGATCCCTAGAATCTGCCACGAGATGTTTCTGGAATCAGAAGGTATAAGCTGTACCTGAGCATAGTGCACTAGGGTCTGTAGATCATCTAGAGCTGTTTGTGCTTGCATTGTGTCTACATGTCTGTAGCACAAGATCTCTAGCATGTATAACAGTACCAAGGGTGGTACACCTAATGGAAACGTGTGGTTCTTTAGAGCAGACTGTTGTTCTGGTATCAGTTCATTGATGTAATGGATTTCATTGCTAAGTAAGATAATCCATGCTGCAGCCTGTCTCATCTTTTTAGACCAGGACTGCCCCCCTACAGCCTCAATATAGTACATATCTATATTTACATTACCCATACACATCACATATGGCTGTGCTAACTTGACCTTGATCATCTCTATAATAGATAAAGCTTCCGTGTATCTAAGTGTCTTGTAATAATACATGGCTATGTACAGCATGTCTGTAATAAAACCAAACTTGGCTGCTAATTTCAGCATGTGACAGGACATTTTGTCAGCTCTATACCTCAGTTTGTTGTCAGGTGTGTAAGTTTCCATGTGTAATGTAAAAGCAGTGTACTGAAGGATCATAGCGGTCATGTTCTGTAGCTTGTGGACTTGATATTGTGTCAGGAGGGGTGATCCTATCATCTGTTCTATTGCATGTAGATATCTAATGCAGATTTGTGTGTCCAATTGATTTATTGGGCCATCAAGTAATGTTTCATATAATAATATATTTCTATCAAACTGAGCCTCAGAAATCAGAGTATGATCATCTGTACAGATGGAGTTTCTGGGGTTATAGAGGACATCTATAATATAAGATCTAATGCAGGGACTGTGTAGCAAGAATGCTAAACCCTTCTCATACAACTCTGACAGTCTTATAAATAATTGATGTTGTTTGACGCCATGAATTTTACTCAGAAACATGTTGTTGTCTGGAATGAAAAAGTTAGGACAGACCCCCTCATACACCCATTTGAGGATGAGTTTAAAACAGACCCAGAAACCCCCCAGGAGATTTTGTGGAGACCAGTGAGGTATTGTATTTTGTTGAATCACCCAGAAAACTGCCGTCTTCATGTGATAGGAACACAGTAATTTATCATCATCACCTACTCCATTGTTAAATATTTCTGTTAAGATCAATTTCAGCAAGCCGTAAGTTACGAATTGACAGTGATTCATTACATACACAAGTTTTCGTTCTGCTAGGGAAAAAGAAATTCTCCATTCAAGATCTTCATGATTTCCTAGCGGATGTCCAATCGCTACAAAGTGACATCCATTTTTTACAATATCATTAACAACATGAGGCTGGGGCCATGAGTGACATCTGTCTATCCATGAGGAGGCAGAGGGAGGCCAAAAGTCACTGACAAAACAGAGGGCATGATCAAATTCTCGTCCTCCAGATGTTACACTGGCACAGGGTCCATGTGGAGTGGTGTTATCACTTTTTTGAAATGCAAATATACAAATCTGTCTGAATTCAGAGCTAGATAAATAATATCTGTTATACATTCTAACACAAGCTCCATGAATTTGTCGGTCCCTGCTTGGTGACAGTAAATATAACAAAGTAAATCCTGGTGGACTATCAGAACAGTCACAGAGGATCAGAGTTTGTCTGTGTGTTTTGTAATACTGAGACTGAGATAAGTCCCAGATCACACTGTGATTATTTAGCCAGTACATAACATCTACATCTGATCCTTCCAGTCTGAATCCTTCTCTGTAACTTCCACTCAGCATGCTACTGCCAATTGTTTTCGCTTGATTTCCCACCATCTCCCTGATGTCCATCACATCTCTCCTCATGGCCACCATTTGTGAGGTCCCCACTATATCACACAGTCCCACAAACACCGACTCTGATATACGTTGTATGAATGTCTCACTGAGAATGATGAAAGTGGAATTTATATTCTTGTATAATTAATGTTTCACTTTTGTAAATCTTTAATATAATTATCATAATTGATAAGCTTTATAAATTACTATGTTTTATTAAAAAGAAATGTTGACTGTGTATATTTTCTCTTAATTAAAAAAGGAAAGAAATTTTACATTCATATAATTGTAAATCATAAATTGAAAAAAAATCTTCAACTGAATCAGTTATTTTCAACTGAGTGAACTAAATGGTTCATTCTACCTATTCCCACTTTCTGAAAATCAGGTAGGAAAAGGTAACATTTTATGTGGGAATAGGTGGAATTTTTAAGTAAACAAATAATTAAGGATGAATTCTTCTGATCAATTTACCCCAAGTGGGTCTTCGTACTTAGACATGTCGTAAAATTCAAACTGATAACAATTTACAAAGAAGTTTTTAAAGTTTTTATGATTTATATGTTTAACTATATTTATTTTTAAATAAAAAATCTTTCTATGTTGTATTAATGACCAACACGTGTGCAAATTTACGATATTTACAACATAGGACTAAGAAAGTCGACAAGTGAAATCGACATCTAGAGGGGAAGACTCAAGATGACGGGATCGCCCGTCTCAAAGCGACAGGAATGCAGAATGGCACTCCATTAAAAGAGCCAACCGACAGAAATTTTAAAACATTTGAAAAATTGTCGAGATCAAAATTAAGCCTACAGGAACATTCTCGAAAGCGGTACCCAAACATGCCAGCCAATAGCGCCGAAGTGTGTTGACGCTGTGGAAAAGCGAAAATGTATGTTTACAATGCTTTCAAACTTATTGAAAATAGCAGTGTTTATGCGTTATACATGTAGATACAAAGGTTTCAAAATACATAGTATACTGTCACATCGCAAACTCAAACATAGCATATTACATGTTACATGTACTTAACGTTAGGCCTAATTGGTCTCCAGAGACGAGCAGACGACAACATTCGTATTGTCTTTTTTATTACAACTTTAGCTTTTAGTATATGATAAATTACCTTTGATATTGTAAATGCAGAATCTCTATCTCAAATTTATAGACATACCGTACGAAAATAATAAGATAACTTCTATAATTTTTAGCTGTTTACATTCTGGAAGAAACTAGGTCGCTTCATTCTATGGCAGCCTATACAGGTTTAAAAAATGGAATATTTCTGAAACTTCACTGACCATGTAGAAGTTATTTTAGTCTAAACTACAGGCCTGAGTTCATAAAAACAAAGTCAGATAGACAAAATAATGATTTTACATTTTTTGAACAATGATATTACCAGTAAATTATAATCTAATTTTTTTCTAAAATAATTTTTACAGGTAAGTCTTGTTTTCACAAGAATCACTAATGAAGGCTTTTAGAAGAGAGCAGGTTTTAAGAACCACTAAAATCAGATGGAGAAAACCATAAAAATCAGATTGAGAAAGTGGAACTGGATTTGACTAATCCCTGTGAAGCCACCATCCAACACCACAAACCAGGACCCAATCTGGAACCCCCAGGCCAAGAGAAAGAGAGGACATCCAACAGACTATTGTGAAGTTTTATTTGTTATACCCCCCGCAAACGAAGTTTAGGGGTATATTGGAATCACCATGTCCGTCTGTCCGTCTGTCTGTGTAGACGAGATTTTGTCCGGACCATTACTCAGAAACTATTGGAAGGATTTGTCTGAAAATTTGTACACATATTATTCACCATATGAAGTTGTGCACCTGATATTTTCATCTTGATTTGATTATTATTTTGAATTTTACGGGTGTTTTTTCATTTTTATTTGGTGGTTTTGTCCAGACTGTTTCTCTGAAACTATTGCAAGGATTAATCTGAAAATTTGTACACTTATTATTCACCATATGAAGGTGTGCACCTGGAATTTTCAACTCTTTTTGTTAATTTTTTTTGCATTTTACAGGTTTTATTTTTTATTTTAATTGACTTGTTCATTTTGGGCTCATGTATAAGGTTTGAGATATAGAATCTAGAATATCTGTTCAAAAGTACTACAGCTTAAAACTACTCATAAAAACTTTAAAAAAAGAAACATCATCAAGTTTTAAAAACTGTTTTTACATTGCACAGAAGATAATGTAATTTCATTTGTCTCTTGGGAATAATGACTGGACATGCATCCAGTTAAAGATCAATTAAAGAGTTTGGTGTTGGAAGTTGTTAAAGCATATCTCTTATCAAGCGTGTGTGTGTTATCTAATCTCCAGGGAATAAGGCACAAGAATTAAAGATCTCTCTTCTCTTATTCTCTTAATTGTAATTCATTGTCTGTCAAAGCACTTCATTACTGGATGACCAGCTCTTTATTTTCAAAATGCATTTCAAATTGATATATCAAGATTAATTTGATTTTGTATAATGTTTTTTTTTTTTCAACAATCAGTTTGCAGAGTGACATAACACATAATTGCAATATATTTTTTTAATGCATAAATAAAAAAAAAAAAATAAAAAAAAAAAAAAAAAAAAAAAAATGTTACAGTGGAATTACAATGTATTAGTATTGATGTTTCATTTGGTTGCACCTTTGTTTCATTCATTAAGAAACATGATGAGCAATTATATTTCACTGCAAATTCTTGTAAGTAAATTGTGAAACATCTAGATCCATAAAGTATTTTTGAATTGGCACCTTCTCTGAAAAACCCAGCGGGGGGTATTTGTCCCTATTGGACAGTTCTAGTTAATTGATTACTTTTTGTTCTTAAAAATCTTTTCTTAACAAAATCGTAAATATTACCTAAAATTATCACACTAATTTTGAATATTTGGTGAATAAAACACATACTTTGATGCCTAAATACTTGATTTATTTTCATTAAATGCTAAAAGAAACATCGGGTGGGGATATAAAAAACTTTCTTATATGTGCACTAACCCCTACTTTTCATGCTATGAAATGAAGCCATAATACCTAAAGAAACTGTACAACAATTTTCTTAAAAAGTTTAATTGTAGAAATATGTTTTTCTTTGGTTTTTCGAGAAATTTTATAGGGAAAAATGTGCCTAATTTTTGACATGTGTGAACAACATTTTTGGGTACAAGTTATCTAATTAGTATTTATTTGCTCATATTTTGCTTTAAAAATCAACTTTGCAATACTTTCAAGTGAATTTAAAGCCATATATGGCGTAACTGATCAAAAAAATATATTTTTGAAAAATACAAAATTAAGTAAAGAAATATAGTTAATACATTTAAATTAAAACTTTTGTAACGTGTATGATTGGGTTCTACAAGGGATATATGTACAGTATAAAGCTTTTTCTCTTACTCTGTCTGAGTTAATGATTAGACTAATGATTGTACTGCCGCTCTATCTGAGGGAAAATCACACTATATCAAAATTTTTGTTATCTAGAGACGTGGACTGGGTATTACTACTGCACCGTGTTTCTACACTAGGTTCCTTTTGATAGGAAAGAACTGAGTGTTTCAATCTTCTGCAGATTTACTGCACTCAGAACTTACCATCAATTCCCTAGATTACCTGCCACTGGTGCTTATTCTACTCTTACCCTTTTTCTTCTTCTAATGGCTTCCTCTTTTATTCTTCCAATTTCAGCCGTAACTTTCTGAATGCCTTACTACTTTATTCTTTTCTCTCGGCTTCTGATTCATCTGTTGGCTTCTTCAGCCAACTTCAGAATGCCTTATTTCCCTTAAGCATCTCTTTATATACCCTTGGACGATCCTATTCCAAGGGTAGTCAGGTCATCCCATTATCATGGGTCTTCTATGTGTTTATTCAAACGCCCCTTAACCATTACACTTTTCATACAATTCTGGTCACTGAGAACATCTCGTTTCATCTAATAATACGATTTTATCTTCTCTGTATTGTGTTATTTAAATCTTTTGTATTTTCTTCGGAGTCGGAGAAAATTCTGAGAATCCAAATTAAATTGTGATATCTTTAAAACGCAATTGACTTAGAGTTTGTAATTTACGGAAAAGTTCTATCTTTATATAAAGTAATGATACAATTAATAAGTTCTTATAATTTAGTCTAATAATTTTCATTGTAAATACGCCATATATGGCTATATTTACATTTGCAAATGTTTTCCTTTATATAACACTACGGAAGGCAAGCGTTTTTATAACTGTATAAATACAGGTACGGGGTCAAGAGGTCATAGATGTGCGTTTGGATTAACGTTCGACGTAATTTCTCTGTGACGTCATAAAGGGTCGACGCGCGTAAAGAGGAATACATACATGCCGTTGGGTTTGAAAAAATAACGCATTTCACACGTTAAAAGTGACAATCAGGCAAATGTAAAGTATGAATAAGTCACAAATGTAAATATAGGTAATAAGGTATCATTTTTTGAGTTTTATTGAGATGTAAAACGGGTTGGCACATGATCAAATCTTCCATAAGCCCCTTCGGGCTTTATGGGATTTGATCACGTGACCAACCCGTTTTACATCTCAATAAAACTCAAAAAATGATACCTTATTTCTTAATTAAGCCAAATTAAGTTTTAATTCACTGTATTTTTAAGTTTTATGAGGTATTTTATTGTCTATAGTAACATTTTTAAGGAAATTTCCCATGCTGTATTTTGGCCTATGTTCAAAGGGTTGAACCTAGATGAACACTAATATACACTTTTCTTGTCTTTAAATTATTCCTTGGATATTACACTTTCAGAGAAATATAAGCATTTGAAAAGTTCAATGCAAGTTTTTTTTTCCGCACATCATAAGAATACATCCTTAACTCTATAAACATATAACTGCCTTTAATTTTAGACAAAATTTAAGTTTGAAATCACAAAGGCTATCATATGTTATTTTGTAGAGCACAATGTCATGGTGTGCTATATATAATTTTTTGGCACACAGGCCACCGTCTTTGGCACATGCGCATTAACAAACCTATGAAGTTAAAAACTGCATAAAAACGCCGATTTTAAGGCAGTTATTTTGAAATTTGAATGTGGCCATACTCAAGTACCCTTTCCAAACTTTGCATGCATGAAAATATTACATATATGCACCTTTATGCAAAATATCTTGGAGGTACTCGCGTGTGGCCAATATGAATTTTACATTTTATGAACGTTGAGATCTCAGAAATTGAAGCAAGGTCCTCCATTATAATAGTAATTATAAGTTCATCATATGTGTAAACACCCTAGTAAATTAGTTATTATCATATCAGAATTATTCTTGATAATTATAAAATCCCTAATTTGTCAATAATTTTTATGATAGAATGTCTTAAATTGTTTTTTATCATGTGTTATTTCATATAAAATTTAAAATTATGCTCCGAGTCGTTTCATTCATGCTCACGTACATCAATGATGACGTCATAATGTGACATTCATGACGGTTATTGCACCTGAGCAAAAATAATTTTAAGAAGTTTGTCAAAATAATTTTAGAAAAAGTTGACTGTTGAGAATTGATAAGTGTAGAGTTTCCAATTTGTTGCCAGCACTAAGTGTTGAACGTACGTAATATCTTGTTTCGAATCTTTTTTTTAAATTAAGATAAATAGAATCCCATGTCAAAGTGGAAGGCAGTCTTTTGGCAGTTATTAAGTCTTCCCAGTTATATTTTTAAGCAGTTTATTAGAAGTTCCCTTAGCCTTCCATGTCCCTCAAACAAGTTGATTCAATATTCATAGAAATAGGCGGTTCAAGGCAGTTTTTCTTAGCCTTCCCAGTTTTCAACCAGTCATGAAGCAGTTATTTTCAGCGAAATATTTAAATGAGCTTAAAAATACTGCTTGAAACTGCAAATCACTGCTTCAGAACTGTTTATCCATTTCCATTTATGGTTGTGTCTAATGAATATTCAAAGCAATATGATGATGCTGAAACTGGTACACAAATGTATAATTTTAAATTGAAACCCGGCCAAATTATGGCTAAAATATTTCCAACTTGGCATAAAACATTAATAATCCATGAAATACAGTTAAACAACAAAATAGTAAGTTAATTATTTATCAAATTTTCCTAAGTCTGAATTCCAGTTAAAAACATTAGCAAAATTTAGAAATACACAAGTTAACAAGCAAAAAAAAAAAAAAACAAAAAAATAAAAAAAAAAAAAAACAGCTGAATCCCATTTCAAGTATTAATTCTAAAATTAATCAACAATTTATCACAAATTCAAACAACCAGCAAATTTTAACCAAGTCCAATTTCTCAGTCAAAATGACTAAAACCTGATCAAAACTTAATTCCTACAAAATTCCACAAATATTCCAAAAGTTCCTCAAAAATCCTTAAAATAACCCTGGCTCTTCCTAAAATAAAAATTAAAAAGTAATTATTTAATCTAAATCAAAACGCCCAACCCATACTAATTCCTTACCCCTAAAACACAACTTTTCTAATCAAATCAACCTAGCAGAAAGCAAAAATTCCTTGAATCTCTCTCTTTTATATACAATAACTATGATGAGGTAAAAGTAGGAAAACGTTGGACACGTTCATACAATGGCGGATCCAGGGGGGTTTGGGGGAGGGGGGTACATCGGGAAACCCCCCCCCCCCCGCTCATTGATTTTTTTTTTTACGTGTCATTTTATCATTTTGTTGCATTGATAAGACTCTAATAAACACAAACCCTTTGTTTGTACATCTGTGAAATATACATCAACTACGTAACAGGAAATCACTTTCCGCTTGAACGCACACAATACACAGGTAATCAACAGAGAGAGTGCCTCAGAAATCGGGTAGTCCTAGTGAAGTCACAAGATCACAGTACAATATAGTCAGGTACCAACAACAGAAAATTGCAAAGTTACGGTGCTGCTCAGTAATATTCTTTTGCTGATAAAATGCATGTTTTTAAACTATGAATAAACTTTCATTCAGCTAGGTTTTCTTTTTACCGTTTTAAAAATTAAAATTAATATAATATTTTTTTACAAAACCAGGTTGGCTTAGCAAACATCTCTATATAGTTTTCACAGATTCTCCAGTTTTTGTATTTTTTTCTTCAGTTTGAAATTTCATTTATTGTACACGTGTATTTATTTTCCAAATTATATACTCTAGTAAGTTGAAAAGTACTAGTTAGGGATTCTGAAAAGAATTCAATTTTTAAGTTTTTTTAGTGTATAAAAATTTTGCACATTAGTTGTATATTGGAAGTCAGCTTGACTTACGACTAAATTAATATTGTAGGTGCATTTAAAGCAAAGACAACTTAAAGTTATAACTTCTTGTATTCCTATAATTGTCAGATTTAACAATTTTTGAAAGCAAAGTTTAAAGTCTTGTGTTGAAGTTTAATTAAATTTAAAACATTTCTGAAAAATTTTTGATGATCAGTCCTTTATTTAAAAAGCTACAAAAAGTACCCCCAAAATGCTGGAAAATGCACCAATTAGAACCATTTAAAACAAAATTTTCTGGGGGGGAGGCCCCCCAAACCCCCACCTATGGGAGGGGGGCACCCCCTCCCATGCCCTCCGCCTTCGGCCCTTTGGGCCTCAACCCCCCCCCCCCAAATGAACTTCTGCATCCGCCACTGCATCTTTTACGATCGGGCTCGACCTACACAATTTACGACCGAAGTTCGCAAACATTCCAACAGTTTAAAACAAGGCAATAAACCTTCAATAGTTTACTAAAACAACTTAATCTGCAAGAAAACAGGATTCCGTCCACAAATCTATGGTTAATCTACTACGGAAAACCAATTAAAGTCCCTGACACATGGAGTAAGCTCAAATAATTACACAACTTTACTATACCGCTATAATCACTAAATCAGCTGATTTCTTCGTAACTCTAAACATGTGCGCAACTATTTCAACTCGTGTGAATCACTTTAACTTGTCAATAATCATCCATCAACTACATGCAAAGCATAAATTAATACATTTCCCTGCCTTGTCAAGTACCGTAAAATCTCGTGCATTGTGCGCAATGTTGTAAAAGACGCACCCCCAACTTTGGGGGTAAAAATCCTGAAAAAAACGCAAGTCCTATGTAAAGTGCGCATCCAAAAAACGCATAAATTGGATGTGACTTTAATTTTCGTGCTCAGTAACTTAAAGAAAAAATTAATATTTTACGAATCTAAAACGAAAGTAGAACGTCAGCTTTTTTTACTATCGGTATACGTTTTTAAAATGTGCATGTGTGAACATTTAAATTTAATCTATTTTATAAGTATTTAACAGTGATATCTGAACATTATCTTTTTTAATTAATTCCATTCGTGTCATCAAGTTATGCTAACAGGTATAGTGCATACCAAGCGCGTGTCCGTAATTACGTCAACAAAACTCAACCCCAAGCGATATTAGTGTCAAAGATTTGGCTTTGGGTAATTAAACAAATCTTGGTATCCATCGATAATTATTTTTTTAATTATTGAACACTGTTTGATAATTATATTACCTACCATTGGGTGAGGGGCGGAGCTTGAAAAATTAGCATTGTTTTCCTTGCTCTAAATTTTGCATAAAAAGGGACGATTCGTTGGTGTAGTTATCAATCATCTACAGAGAGAAGATGGGTAAAGAAAGACAAAGCTACACAGACTCGGAAAAGCTAAAGATCATCAAGTATGCCGAAGCTCACGGTAACCGTGCCGCACGTTGTTTTCATTGCATGTGTTCAGGTGATAATTGTTGAATAAACAATGGCCATGGCCTACGTCTAAGTTAAATATAGCAATGACGCGAAAATACAATGTGTAACGAATTGAACCTATATTTGCATATATCTGAAATCAAAAATAAATAAAATACAAAACAAGATAGTTCAGAATATATCATAAAGATTATAGCGTTAGGTGTTAAAACGTTTATAGGTATTATTTTTATGTTTTAAGCGACATGCAATTCGTGTGTACAATTGTAGATGATATAAGCGACAGCAGTTCAAAATGGCGGAGTACACAATGGAAATAAAAGAAAAACAAAGATCGTTTTTCATTATGATTTATTATTATGAAACAAATATCTTTCTTCCAACAGATAGTGTAGATGTATATGACTACAACAGGTAGGGCTGACGTATATGAATATTCGTTCGACGTAACGTGTTACGAAGATTAATCAATTGAAGAAAATGGTCATTGGCACTGAGAAAACGACCTGAAAAAAAGGTGGTTGAATTTTGTTCTTATGTATTGAGCGCATCCCTACTTTTGAACGATTTTTTGAGGAAAAAAAGTGCGCACAATGCCCAACATTAAAATTTCTGATGAACCCAATCAAATTATACAAGGAAACCACTTTGAACTACGAACAAAACTGTTTAGGAAAACTGTCTTGTGTAATAAATGCACAGGCGTAGGAAGCAAATTGAAAGTGGGGGGGGGCGTTAAGCAACAAAAAAGGTTAACCCTAATTATCAATACCTATATTATGTCTATATTTGCAAAAAAGTTGGGGGCTAAGCACCCCCCAGTTCCGACGGCAATGAATGTTAACATTATTTTCAAACACTTGGATCTAAAATGCTTATCTCTCTCTCTCTCTCTCTCTCTCCGTAGCTTTTCCCTTATTTATTAGCCTTTTACAATGTCTCAGAACTTTTTCTTCGGACTTTCTATTTTACAAAATTTGACGATGTCCTTTTAGGAACCTTAGTGTAAGAACTATTTCATTAATACTAAAAGTATAATACATTTTTGAAAAAATTACGCGAGACAGAGTGCTTGCGAAAATATGATTCTCGCATATATTAGTATTCCTATGGATTATATAAAGCAATCGCCACAATTCGTGAAAATTTTGTCTCGCTCATAAAGAGGCAATGACTATCACACAAAAATAAGGTGTCACGAAAATTTAGTGATCTACAGTAATCATATGTACACAGCTTAGACCGGTCATTTACGTAGTCTGGCAAGATGACTACCCCTTCAAGACGGCTAAACAACAGGAAACCCTAAGAGGCCATATTCAGTTTTTCACACCTGACACCTGACTTCTCGTGGGTAGGCTATTTTTCACACCTCCGGCCGGTCATTATTACCCCTCTGGCAAATGACAAATAAATTTCTTGCAATCAAAAAGTGGCCGGTATGATGAGGGGAAATTTCCTATGTTTCTTTGCTTTTGTTCTTGGGAAAGTGGCCGGTGTCCGGTTTTCAGGGGTGACCGGTTTTATGAGAGTTTACATGTAAAGAAATGTTAAGAAATGTTAAGAATTTTGCCGGGACTTAAAAATTTGGCCGATGTTCAGGGAGAACCGGTTTCCAGAGGGGCCGGTTTGGAGAAGTTTCACTGTAGATATCTAAAAAAGGAAAACAGTTATGAAAAGCTACAAGTCTGCACTATCTTTAATGAAATTCTCATTAATTTTTTAGTTTAAGGCCCATTTCGATGGTTTGTGGCTTTAGCTCTTTTTGGTACATTCGAAATAAAACAGACCGTCAGACGTTATGCATATTGTCACAAATGGTCACACTAAATGCATGACCTATCAAAGACCTGAAAGATCTGTTTGGAGATTTTTTTTTCTTTAGATCAAAGGGAGATTCTTCAAAGGTAAAACCTTCAACATCCGCTGTTAAGTTCTAAAATGGATTTATTAACTTCTCAGTCCTTTAACTGTTTTCAAAACAGCGCAATTCGTAAAAATAACAGATTTTTTCCCCTAATTAACATCGCATGGTATTAATCATATTAATCATCTAATTTACTCTAGAGCAAACACTAAGTCATTCAAAAAACATTAGAATGAAATAAAAAATTAATTAAAACTAAATAAACATTGTTCCTCATATCAGTATTTGAGAAAAAATATCTCAAGTTCGTAACGGAAATAAATAGAAAAATTAGACCAATTAGTTTTATATAGAATTATATAGGAAAATTCTTTGAAAATCTTCTTCCCAAGAACAGCAAAGCCATAATTGCTCATATTCAGATTGAAGCATCCCCAGGTAGTGTAGATTCAAGTTTGTTCGAAAATCATGACCCCCAGGGGTAGGGCGGGGTCAAAATGGCCGACCAAATTTTTAACAGTAGAAATAGAAATAGAACTAGATACGATCTCGTTGCGAGCAACGAGTGGGTCTTCCGTCCAATTCTTGATGAGATGAGATAAGATTTTGATTGCAATTCTTATTCTAAATTTATGATTTACCACAATCTGTAAAAAGACATTGAACATTAAAGAATTAAAAAATCGGCCTTTTGCCCCTAACGACTTCTAATTTTAGGAATCGGCCCTTTTTATTCATATCATCTTAAAGCTCTTAAGATTTTGAACATTTTTTGCTCAACAACTATTCAGAAATTCTTTTTCGTTTTTAAGCTATTAGCAAAAGAAATATTTAGGGGCCAACCCTTCAACTCCTTAATGGGGACGTTTAGCAAAAACTGAAAGGTTGCATATTGTTCAGAACATTATTTTGAACATCTTTTGTTCAATATTGCTTATCAAAATATTTCTCATTATCAAGATATAAAGCATCAAAGATTAAGCATTCTGGTCCCTTGTGGCTCCTAAATATGTACAATACGACATAAAAATCATTATATATAGTTGTAGATGGTTGAGATAAACATTTTTGCTTCAGTAATGTATTACAAAATATTAACTGATAAAAAGTTATCCATTGAACACTTTTGGCCTCTCCTGGTCCCTAGTTGGAGTGCCCAGCCCCTTTTTCGGGATCTCATCTTAAAGATCTTAAGATTTGGAACATTTTGTGTTGAACAGCTGTTCAGAAAATCTTTTTCGTTTTTGAGCTATTAGCAAAAGAAATATTTAGGGGCCAACCCTTCAACTCCTTAATGGGGACGTTTTGTGAAAAATGAAAGGTTGCATATTGTTCAGAACATTATTTTGAACATCTTTTGTTCAATATTGCTTATCAAAAGATTTCTTCCTTTTGAGATATAAAGCGTCAAAGATTTAGCATTCTGGCCCCTTGTGGCCCCTAATTATGTACCATACGACATAAAAATCATAATATATAGTTGTAGATGGTTGAGATAAACATCTTTGCTTCAGTATTGTATGACAAAATTTTAACTGATAAAGAGTTATCGATTGAAGACTTTTGGCCCTCTTGGCCCCTAATTGGAGTGCCCAGCCCCTTTTTCGGGACCTCATCTTTAAGCTCTTAGGATTTGAACATTTTTTGTTCAACAACTGTTCAGAAATTCTTTTTCGTTTTTGAGCTATTAGCAAAAGAAATATTTAGGGGCCAACCCTTCAACTCCTTAATGGGGACGTTTAGCAAAAACTGAAAGGTTGCATATTGTTCAGAACATAATTTTGAACGTCTTTTGTTCAATATTGCTTATCAAAATATTTCTTCCTTTCGAGATATAAAGAGTAAAAGATTTAGCATTCTGGCCCCTTGTGGCCCCTAATTATGTACCATACGACATAAAATCATAATATATAGTGTGAATATGGTTGAGATAAACATCTTTGCTTCAGTAATGTATTACAAAATATTATCTGATAAAGAGTTATCGATTGAAGACTTTTAGGCCCTCTTGGCCCCTTATTTAAGTGCCCAGCCCCTTTTTCAGGATCTCATCTTAAGGCTCTTAAGATTTTGAACATTTTGTTTTGTGTTAAACAACTATTCAGAAATTCCTTTTAGTTTTTGAGCTATTAGCAAAAGAAATATTTAGGGGCCAACCCTTTAACTCCTTAATGGGGACGTTTAGCAAAAAATGAAAGGTTGCATATTGTTAAGAACATGATTTTGAACATCTTTTGTTCAATATTGCTTATCAAAATATTTCTTCCTTTGGAGATATAAAGCATAAAAGATTACGCATTCTGGCCCCTTGTGGCCCCTAGTTATGTACCATACGACATAAAAATCATAATACATATTTGTAGGTTGTTAAGATAAACATTTTTGCTTCAGTAATGTATAACAAAATATTGATTTTAAAAGAGTTATCGAATAAAAACTGTTGGCCCCTCTCAGCCCTTTATTTGATGAGTCAGCACATTTTTCTCGATATCATGTTAAAGATTTTTATATTTTGCACAAATGTTGTTCAATATATTATAACAAAATAATTATATTTTCAAAGATATGATGCAAAATGGCTAAAAAAAATCACTCATAAAACGTGTCCTAAATTTTGACCCCTACCGAGCTTCCATACTAGGCACTTCCGGAAAAAATCCTGACCATGTTGCAACGTGGCAACATGTCCTCTATCATCACTAAAAATTTCAGTTTTCTAGCTTGAACCGTTTTTGAGTTCCATCACAGACAAGGAGGTCCTCCAAAATTTGATCAAAGGGCGATAACTTCCGACCGGAAGTAAAATTCAAAAAAATGATTTGCCGGAATTAACTTCAGATGACAACGCATCGACCGTGAAAAATTGAAGCAAATCAAACGAGCCATCTCCGAGAAATCTTCTGCACAAATTTTGTAAGAAGAAAAAAGAATAAAAATAATGATAACTAGATACGATCTCGTTGCGAGCAACGAGTGGGTCTTCCGTCCGATTCTTGATAAGATGAGAAAAGATTTTGATTGAGATTTTCATTCTAAAATAATGATAAAGATTGTGAAGAAAAACAATTTTGCCTCCATAGTCTGTAAACAGACATTGAAAATTAAGACTTAAAAATTTCACTTGTGGCCCCTCACGGCCCCTTATATTAGGAATCAGCCCCTTTTCTTCATATCATCTTAAAGCCCTCAGGATTTTGAACATTTTTTGTTCAACAACTATTCAGAGATTCTCTTTCGTTTTCGATTTATTTGCAAAAGAAATAATTAGGGGCCAACCCTTTAACTCCTTTAAGGGGACGTATAGCGAAAATTGAAAGGTTGCATATTGTACAGAACATTATCTTGAACATCTTTTTTTCAATATTACTTATCAAAATATTTCCCACTTTTGAGATATAAAGCGTCAAAGATTTAGCAATTTGGCCCCTTATAGCCCCTTTTTAGGCACCATAGGACATTCAAATTATAATATATAATTGTAGATTGTTGAGATAAACATTTTTGCTTCAGTAATGTATAACAAAATATTGACTGCTAAAGAGTTATCAAAAAAAGACTTTTGGCCCCTCTCGGCCCCTAATTTAGGTGCCCAGCCCCCTTTTTTTTATCTCATCTTAAAGCTCTCAGGATTTCGAACACTTTTTGTTCAACAACTATTCAGAGATTCTCTTTCGTTTTCGAGTTATTTGCAAAAGAAATATTTAGGGGCCAACCCTTTAACTCCTTTAAGGGGACGTATAGCGAAAATTGAAAGGTTGCATATTGTTTAGAACAATATTTTGAACAACTTTTGTTCAATATTACTTGTCAAAATATATCCCACTTTTGAGATATAAAGGATCAAAGATATAGCATTTTGGCCCCTTATGGCCCCTTATTATGCACCATAGGACATTCAAATTATTATATAGTTGGAGATTGTTGAGATAAACATTTTTGCTACAGTAATGTATAACAAAATATTGACAGCTAGAGAGTTATCGAAAAAAGACTTTTGGCCCCTTTCGGCCCCTAATTTCAGTACTCAGCCCCTTTTTCTTGATTTCATCTTAAAGCTCTCAAGATTTTGAACACTTTATGTTCAACAACTATTCAGAGATTCTCTTTTGTTTTCGAGTTATTTGCAAAAGAAATATTTAGGGGCCAACCCTTCAACTCCTTAAAAGGGACGTATAGCGAAAATTGAAAGGTTGCATATTGTTTAGAACATTATTTTGAACATCTTTTGTTCAATATTACTTATCAAAATATTTCCCACTTTTGAGATATAAAGCGTCAAAGATTTAGCCTTTTGGCCCCTTATGGCCCCTAATTATGTAACATACGACATAAAAATCATAATCTGCAGTTGTAGATTGTTGAGATTAACATTTTTATGCCCCCGTAACGAAGTTTCGGGGGTATATAGTTTTTGTCGTGTCCGTCTGTCTGTCTGTCTGTCTGTCTCTCTGTCTGTCTCTCTGTCTGTCTCTCTGTTTGTCTGTTTGTCCGCAAAAACTTTAACCTTGTCCATAAATTTTGATTTGGTGGAGCTATGACTTTCATATTTCATATGTATATTCCTTGTGACAAGACCTTTCTTAGGGTACCACCAAATTTGACCTTTTGACCTTGACCTTGGAGTTTGACCCATTTTTACATGAAATTTTTAAACTTTTTCTTTGGCCATATCTTTTGAAAAGTAGATACCAGGATATTTATACTTCACATATCTAATGTTTGTTGAAAGACCTTTCATTGGATACCAACAACCTTGATCCTTTGACCTTGACCTTGTAGATTTCCGTACTTGTGAAAAAACTTTAACCTTGGCCATAACTTTTGAACGATAAGTAATAGGACTTTCATACTTCATATATAAAATCTTTGTGAGAAGACCCTTCGTTGGTGTACCACCAAATTTGACCTTTTGACCTTGACCTTGGAGTTTGACCCACTTTTACATGAAAATTTTAAACTTTTACTTTGGCCATATCTTTTGAACAGTAGATACCAGGACATTTATACTTCACATATGTAATGTTTGTTGAAAGACCTTTCATTGGATACCAACAACCTTGACCCTTTGACCTTGACCTTGTAGATTTCCGTACTTGTGAAAAAACTTTAACCTTGGCCATAACTTTTGAACGATAAGTAATAGGACTTTCATACTTCATATATAAAATCTTTGTGAGAAGACCCTTCGTTGGTGTACCACCAAATTTGACCTTTTGACCTTGACCTTGGAGTTTGACCCACTTTTACATGAAAATTTTAAACTTTTACTTTGGCCATATCTTTTGAACAGTAGATACCAGGACATTTATACTTCACATATGTAATGTTTGTTGAAAGACCTTTCATTGGATACCAACAACCTTGACCCTTTGACCTTGACCTTGTAGATTTCCGTACTTGTGAAAAAACTTTAACCTAGGCCATAACTTTTGAACGGTAAGTAATAGGGCTTTCATACTTCATATATGTAATCCTTGTGAGAAGTCCCCTTCGTTGGTTACCAAGAACTTAGAACCTCTGACCTTGACCTTTGAGATTGACCTACTTTAAAAAAGCAAACCTTGACCATAACTTTTAAAGAGTTAGGGCTAGTGCTTTCATACTTAACACATTTAATTCTTATGACAAGACCTTTCATTTGATAACAAGAACGTTGACCTTGACCTTGGAGTTTGACCTACTTTTAAAAAAAAATGAACGTTGGCCATAACTTCTGAATGGTTAGGACTAGGGCTTTCATGCTCAACATAAGTATTCTATTTGGCAAGACATTTCATTTGATACTAATTACATTGACCTTTTGACCTTGACCTTGGAGATTTTTGTACTTATTTAAAAAAAACTTTAACATTTGGTTATTTTTAAATTTCACAATTGTTTTCCAGTGAGAATACCCTACTTTTGGTACTATTTAGTTAAATTTGCATTTAAGAAAAGCTTAATTTTTGCTATGTTGCCATACGGGGGCATCAGTGTTTCACAAACACATCTTGTTGCTTCTGTAATGTGTAACAAAATATTAACTGTTTAAGAGTTATTGAAAAAAAAATTTTGGCCCCTTTTGGCCCTTAATGTGATGAGTCAGCACTTTTTTCTTGAAATCATATTAAAGATCTTGTCATTCTGCACAAATTCTGTTCAGTATGTCTTAACAAAATAATGATACTTTAAAAGATATGATGAAAAATGTCTCAAAAAATCAGTCATGATTCGTGTCCTAAATTTTGACCCCTACCGAGCTTCCATACTAGGCACTTCCGGAAATTTTCCTGACCATGTTGCAATATGGCAACATGTCCTCTATCATCCCTGAAAAAATCAGCTTTCTAGCTTGAGTCGTTATTGAGTTCCATCACAGACAAGGAGGTCATCAAAATTTCGA
>NW_026925083.1:0-25368 GCF_032062105.1 Saccostrea cuccullata
TTGTAAAGCCTGCAAGCTATAAAATCCAATTTTATTTATAATGAAATTAAAGAGTCATATTCATTTATTGCTATAAAAAAATACCATGTTATTAAGAATTAATTACTGCTGATTTTGCTGTTCGTTTTGTCATTTTTTTAAGATTGGAAATCTTGCAAAATTGTTAAGTCGTACGAAAATTAGATCATCAGAAAGTTATCTCCCTTGCCTTGAACAGCATTTCAACCAATGAAATAATTGTAAATTTTCTCATCATGCAATTTCTACCAATCACAAAAGAGAGGAAGTGCATAGTCCGAAGACTGTAAAAAACTTCAACTATACAATACCGTCTTCCAAGGAAGACGGTAATAAGCATCGGGAAAATCCTTTTTGAGTTAAATTTACAGATTGCCTTGGTGTTAAACAGGTATTTGTTGGTTTATAATCTATATTGATTTTACTGAAATAAAATTAGCAGGAGTGATTTACTGCAGAACCACTCCCAGAATTCCAGGTCACGCAAGCGCATTGGAAGTTCTTCGTACCATAACTAGTCAGCCCGCGGGCTGACTAATTACATTCGTAACCTCTGGGCGTTTTCACCGAGATCGAAAGGTTACGGTAATATCAATCGCAGAAAAAAAAAACAAACCAACCAAGTGATCGTCAGCAAAATAGGTAATGATGTGAAGAATCTCTGCACATCTTCATCTTAAATGGAGAGAGAAGTATTTGTTTACACTTTCCGTTAAACTGTCAGATATAAGCCATTGGTGTGTTCTTGGGTTAAAGAGTTAAATGAATCATTCAGAGTTCCAGAGTTAAAAAAATCATTGAAAAGTCGTCATCCATCTACCTCTTTATCAAAATACATGTACGCACATTTTAACACACGACACCGATATTATTATCAATGTAAAGTAGCAAATAAAGGGCCTGTAGCTAGTATTGGGAAAAATTCACTTATTCTACAAAAAAACTCCGATTTTATAGATCATTAGATGTTGAATTTACATGGTTGGGGTTTATGCACGTACTACTGTGTCCTCCAGTCTGTCTATAGCCATTCTTCCATCTGTATGCCAACTTGTAATCTTAAACTTGATGGTATCAAGAAAATCAGGCGCGTAGCCAGGCGTACGTTTGTACGCAAAAACACATCATTTTTTTTTTTAAAAAAGGAGAGAAATAGGGGGCATGGGTAATATCAATGTATGCTCTTAAACTTAACACATCATTTCGCAATAAAAAGTAAAGTTAATAAATATGTTTTAAGTAAATAATTTTTAAAATTAAAATAATTAAGATTTAGAGTAGCGATAAAAAAAATGAAAATTAACAGGATCAGTTTTAGGGGGGAAACGATAGTATATGCAACGTTCTGAAATCATAAGATTTTCCCGGAATTTTGTTTACTTATTTTGAGGCTTTTTTTCTAAATGCATTACATTCTAATATTGACTTTCCAATCCTACTGCGATTTGGACAGATCCTATCTCAATTTTGAATATTTGTCCGTTTTTTTTTTTTTTTTTTGTACAAAACAGAACAGGACTCGAATATGAATGCGTAACAAACGTTTAAAGTGTAAGAGAAATGCGATCAGGAGGATCGATGATGCACATCGAAATCGTAGAAAATTCACTAGCTTTCGGGCGCTTTGCCCCCTCTTTGCCCATCCCCCCTTCCCAAGGAGCGTTACCCTGGACCCACTTTGGGATTTAAGTCGGTCTCTAAACCCCCTGCCTACTCGGGCGTCCACATCAAAAGCACCCTGGCTACGCCCCTGAAAATACTTCAAGATATGCAGGGATTTGAGATATCCAGGGTATAAGGACTTGGGACTTTGTGATAGTGGTGTTCTAGATAAGCTTGCAGCCTATCAGAAGCAAGGTTGCAGGTGTGGTTCATTTATGGATACTTCATTATATGAATGCATTGATTTCTATAGGGGACATCAGTTCCCCTAGGACATGCATTCCAATGCAGTTGAAATAACTGCATGCTCAGGTAAAATATTTTCTGAAGCAGGTAATTCAGTACCTGTAAAAAATCAGGGCCAAACTTGCAAAGATACGTGCAATCATTAATGTTTATAACATATAAATGTATATTTATAAATTTAATTTATACATATTATAATTTATATATATCTGATAATGCAAAAAAAATTACGTGTCATTTTTAAAACACTTTTAACTATGGAAATATTCTTATCACAGGGTTGCCTGCCCTTGAGATTAGGAATGGGATGAAGTACATAAAGCTCATCAGAAGATGGCCGATTCACTAAGTTTATTTCAGCAGTTGCCGGATTCTGTTCTCCTGCACATTTTCTCCTTTCTGGATGGAGTGACTCTGACCATAGCATCCTCTGCCTGTGTGGTCAGTTTCTCATTTTGAACAAATTTAGCTAGAAGTTGTTGATCACGAATTTTTTTGGATATTTTTTAGATCAATTGAGTTTACTCAGTGACATATTGCTATTTGTTTTTCATCCAACAACATGAATTAACATTTTAAACATTTCAGTTTCTTCTCTGGAACCACTGAACGAATTTTGACATATAGCATCTATGGGTGAAGGGGAGAAGGGGAGTAAAATTTGTGTGCATGTACATACATGTAGTTATGATGAGCAAGGGTGCCTCTTCCAAAGTGATGAATTCATGACCTCCTGGGTCAGGGGTTCTGGTGTCTGGATAGGGCTTTATTAATAACATAGGGAAAATGCATTAATGCATGCAATGAAGGCTCTGAAAATATTCTTCTCTGCCCATGAGTATTAAGAAAAACTTCAGGGAATATTATAAATGTAAATGTATTATTAAAATCAAAGTACTGAGGCAGTAGGGATGTGCGATTTTATCGGTATACCGGTATATTGCGATTTTTTGTTGCGTGATACGTATCGTGATACAGAGACCTAAATACCAGTCTTTAGGTACATATTAGAAAGTCCACAAATTATTCATTTATTTGTTCAATCTTTCAAATTACAATTACAGAAAGTATGAAAAATGTTGTAAAAAGTTAAAAGAACGGCATCTTACTATCTAAACATAATGGATTTTATATACATAAAAATTTCAAGAAAGTAAAATTTTGTTTTTCTAGCATATTTTTTAGAAAAATAATGACTTTTCATGTAAAATCATTGTAAAAACTGCTTTTAAAAATATCATGATATTATCGTGATAGTGAGGGAAAAAATCGTGATATATCGCGATACGAAATTTTTGGCGATACCCATCCCTATGAGGGAGTACTGAAAGACGGGGTCAAAATAATCTTCATGCTAGATTTTACAAATGAGAATTTTTTACGAGTTTTGATATCAACTTATTTATTTATTAACCTACTAAAAACAAAACTGAATAATATAAATTCACGTTTTTCATTTAAATCGAAGTAGAAATTTCAAGAATTGCTCAGTTTGGAAACCTTTCTGAACCGTCCGAATTTCACCAGGTACGAATTAATATTCTTCTGGAAGTAAACAATGGATGATGCTTACGTAGGCGTAATAATACACAGGAGTGTACTTTGTTAACTAGTGTGATTTACAATTAATATTTTCAGTTTAAAATTTTCAAAATACTTTACTGATTTGAGTTAAAATAAAGTCTTTTCACTTTCTGAAGTTTGATACACAATGTTTATATTTTCATCAAAATTATTTCTTTATTCTTTGATATAGCGTAGATTTAATTCATATGTTATCACCACGGCTTCCATTTTGAGGCCACTGACAATAAACTAATAGACGGGGACATGAGTCCTAAAAAGGGAGTAAAAGTGCCTTGCTTCTTGTTCCGAGTATAATGGATTAAACTATGTTAGACTCTTAGCAGGTTAATTCCTGTGCAGCTTATAGTTACAAGTGTATATCAAACTGGAATGCTATTTACATAAGGATATATACTTGATATATGTCACATTTGATTTGGCCATTCTGCACATGACCCTAGATGATTGACAAAGCCCTGCTGTAAAGGATTCCATGCTCAACTTTATATATATTACTGCACAACCCACAGACAATTAACATCAATTTTTCCTTATCACAAATTAATAAAAATTAAGGTATGTATACATTTTAGGACAGACTGTTTCTGATTTTATGAATTATTTTTACATTTTAGCAATGGAATAGAGTGGCCAGTGATGAAGTCTTGTGGAGAGATTTGGTGACAAGGGTTTACACCACCTAAAATTGTGCGTGCCCAAGACAAAAGCTGGAGGGGAGATACAAGCGCCTCCTGTACCATCCCCACCGAGCTGTCACAGGAAGTGACCGGCCATACAGATGAGGTGTACCTGTGTTTTCTCCAGTGGACGATACCTAGCTTCTGTAGGGAAAGATGGAACATGCCGGGTAGGGTTGCTTCCCTTACAAACCTCATTGTAAACACACAAGTCACAGAAACAAAAACAAAAAAAGAATAATAAGTTTTACAGCTTTTAAAAATTAAAAATATTAGATGCCTTGCAATGTATATGTAATATCAGATACCTTCGAAGTATTGCTGAAATTAAAAAGTCCTGTTATCAAAATTTAGTATATAAATATATACTTATTTGAAAAAAAAAGACCAAATATATCAAATACAAAATTGTCTGAAGATGTTTATAAAAACTTCATTACATACAAGCATCTTTATATCATTAAAATACTGACTGTGTCATGTGAGAAATTATTCCTGAGACCAGATATTACACAGGGAAAATGTCACCACATGTTTTAAACATATGTTTGGTTTCACATGTGTTCAACACATGTTTTATACAGGTAATCAGCGTGTGTAAATAAACACATGTAAAATATGTGTTTCATTTATATGTAAAACATATATAATATACACATGTAATACACCTGTGAGAGATATATATGTTGAACACATGTTTTTCACCACACATGTATAATACATATTATATATATGTGCGAAAATACAGATGAATTATACATGTTTAATTTATATAAAATATATGTGCATTCATATACACATGTTATACACATGTTAAGTTTTATCTCATATGTGTGTACAAAGAATTTGTAAAAGTAATTACTCATGTAAAGTTTTCTTTTGTGCATCCCTTCAACCACACCCTGGTTCACAGTTTCAAAAAAACTTTCATAATTTTTTTTGCTTAATGCATTTATCATCAAAATTTAAAGAATAAATTCATTTTCTTTTCATTTTAAATCTTTTGGGCTTGCTTCCCCTTCTGAGTAAAATTAAAATAATTCCGTATTTACTCCGGGCCGGTTTTGTCTTTTATCGGATGAAAATGTACGTCATTTTTGACGTCACTGCTGCACAGACGTGCTGGGTGTATTGAAAGGTACATGATCTCCAAACAATTTTTTAAAGCTTTAATTCATATGTTTAAAATCATTTCATTACAGTTACAGGATGCGTATGAACTTTCTATGTACATGTAATACATTAACTTCCATAATTGATGTAAACCTAACGATAGTGATCTTTAAGTCATTTTGGAGAAAAATCAATAGAAAATAAAGAGATTCCAAACTGATCGCTCTAAACAAAACAGAGAGAAGAATTTAAAGCATATATTTAAAAAAAATGTTTTTATACATCTGGATCAAAAAGTAACCTTTGTTTTTTGAAAGGAAAAATCAAACGCACGTTCGTTTGCCGAGAAAATATGTTGCTGACAGAGTTGGTAGGATGTGCTGGTGTTAAGATGAGCTATTCCAATTGTGATTTTAATGACTATATTTTTTTTACATATCTTTTTGGACATTGAAGAAAGAGTAACGTACATTTCAAGCTACATTTCTGAATAAAATCACCCTCTGCTTTATCGTCTTGTCATTATTCCATTTATTAAAATTTGATGAAAAAAAATCTGGAAACAAAATCTTCAGATACTTTCTTTCAAAGGTAATTGATAGAAAAATTGTTTTCTTGAACTTCATTTTTTTAAAAATCAGAGAGGCATTTGTGCCCTTATATTGAGAATGGGTGTTTATACACAACCATTCCCCATGATAAATTAAAGTCCAGGCTTCTTTGATATCATTGACAGCTGCTTTTTCAATAGCAATGGAACTCGTTAATTTACTTACTTGGTCATTGATCATTTGCAAAATTATTTTGTTAAAACACATTCTGATCACACACACACGTACTCTGAAGTTGACATCAAAAAGATGCTTGAGTTTCTGATTGACAATATCTATGTTGTTTTTGGAGACCAGGTATTCCAACAATCTATTGGAATTCCCATGGGCATCAATTGCGCTCCGTTATAAGCAGACCTATTTTTGTATTTATATGAAGCAGAATTTGTGCAAAATCTTATGCGTGAAAAGAAGGAAACACTTGCTCTGGCCTTCAGCTCAACATTTAGATATATCGACGACGTACTGTCATTTAACAATGGTGATTTCCATTCCTATGTCGATAAGATATACCCTGGTGAGCTTGAGATAACATCTGTTTCATACTTGGATATTTTTACTTGAAAAAGACGTTAATGGTCATCTAACAACCATGCTATATGATAAACGTGATGACTTTAACTTTTCCATCGTCAGCTTCCCTTACTTATGCAGCAATATACGTTCATCACCTGCATACGGAGTGTATATATCTCAGTTGATTCGATACACAAGAGCATGCTCTACGTATGAACAATTTCTAAAACGATCAAATTATTGACAAACAAGTTGATGAAACAAGAATATCAGCATTCTCGTTTAAAGTCATCATTTCGTAAGTTCTTTGGTCGATACAATGACCATCTCAGCAAATACAATTTATCATTGAGTCAAATGCTGTCTGACGTTTTTCATACTAATTGTCAATCCATTATTTATACATTGATTTGACGACGGATTTTTCCGTTATTTCCCGATTATGACAGGGAGCACACGGCGGGTGTGACCGGTCAATTAAATGATCATCCTCCATGGCCCCCGAAACAACCTCTGATTGTTGATAGAGGAATTCCGTGTTTGCTGTGCTCCTATTTTGTATTATTCTATGGACTTTCATATTGAATACTGTTCGTTACCTGCATATCCTTCATGGAAACAATAGTCGATGTATATTGGTAGAACATACACGGTGTACTCTTTAACTTTAAGTATGGTGGAATACAAGACTGGACCGTTTTGTAATTAAGTTTTGTTGCTGCTTAAGTAATGGAGGTTGACGATTGAAGAGTTACATCTATCTCGTTTTTCATAAAGTTCTGTTGTTTTAAATAATCATTGGAGTCTATTATACCCCCCGCTTGAAAAGCGGAAGGGTATATAGTAATGTTAATAAAAAGCTTAAAATTACATCGTACACATCCATCGTCCGTCTGTTACGCTTTATTCCAAAAACCCATTCTCTTACATTCCGCAACTCCTCTTATACCACTGAGTGAAATTTAATGAAATTTCATAAATCTTTAGGTTACATCCCAGATAGTAATACTATGTTGGGCCAAATTGGCAAAAGGTTGTAATTGGCGTTGGGGAAACAACGTTGGGCCAATTTTGACATAAAAATCACAATGCCAACCTTTTTAACCATAATATAAGAATTCCTATGTTGGCCCAACGTTATTGGTCCAACTTTAGCAACTTCCATTCACTTTACTTCCCAAGGAAGGAGGGCAATTTTTGGACAACGTTGGCCCACTGTTTGTAATACAGACAAAAAAAGAAAGTGTCTTTTAAAGTTGGTAGTAGTATGTTGGCCCAACGTTGGCCCGATGTTTGAAATACACCCTTAAAGAAAGGTGTTTCAAAGATGGGATATTTATATTGGGCCAACGCTGGCCCAATTATTATACTGCCAACTAAAGATGGTGTCAATTTTAGCTGCTGGAAAAATATTCTATGTCCATGCTTTTAATTGGATGACTGTTATTGTGTGCCATTTTGTATCTGATAATTAACACTTTAAATTTTAACTTAAGTGATCATTTTTCAAAGAGTGTTTTATTATATTTTTTGAATTGTGCACATGCATGATTATTTATTTGAAATAAAACCCTTGAAATTATGAATTTTTCCAAGCGTTGTATTCATGAGAATTTAGAGAAGACTGAGTACGTTCTCAGGAACAGGATGTGAATGAAGCCTTCATATACATAAATCAAAATGACACAGCTTTATAATTAATTGAAACAAAAGTTAGGATTGTTCGCATCACGTGATTTACTGTGGAGTTGTCAAATGGCTGTCAGATTCAATTGACTAAATAAAAAAAAATGCAGGGTTAGAAATACGCAAAATGAAATTTAAATTTGTGGATTATACACTTATAAATACAATTCTCTTTAGAAGCGATGTAAGTATATTTAATATATTTATAGGTTGACTGTTAAAATTGCATATCATAAGAAATGCATCATACATGTTTTTGCACACAAGCACTGAAATATATAAGGTTCAAAATTATAACATCTTTTAATTTTCTTATATATTTTTTCCTCCGCAACGTTTCTATTACATTAACACGATTGTAACCAAGAAACTTTCCTTTGTGTACACATTCGAGGAAAACAAATGTTGTGGCGGCCATGTAAATAACAATGAAATCGAAGACTCACTTAATTCGAATTTATAAAGTACATTTCAGTAACGTACATTTCAAAGATCACTTTTCATGTAAAAAAACAATTTTTAATTGTGTTATGCAAAACGTCTTTGCCAGTTTACAGGACAAAAGGACTATTATAAAGGAAGTGAGCCCTGATTAAGAACTTTTAATTGATATATTTTTGGAAGAATTTACCTACATTTCTATTTTAAAATTTATTTTGTAAAATGTTGAATTGATGTATATAACATATTATAAAAGTTGAATCAAGTATTGTTCAATTTCATGTTACATTATCTAAGTAGGAGTAATTAATCCTTTGAAATTTCAAATTTAGCCCATCAATAAAATAGGAGAACAAAACTAACCAATTGTATAATCTTTGTGTTTGCTTGTAATGTGGTTGAAATAGAATTAAAAAAAGCGACAGGGACATTGCACAATAAAAATTATTTATTATCACAAAGAAAATGTATTTATTGTTATGAAAAGAAATATAGATGATACAAGGTTTAACTTATCAGAAAATTTTAACTTGAGAATCAAAACTATATATTACACAGAGGGGAATCAGCATAATATTTGCATCGGCGACAGTAACGTACATTTCAAATAGGCTACTATATTTGAATCTGGAACTCCTTAAATACCCTTTGGATCCAATTATATGAATTGTTAGGTTGGCTGTTATTGGTATATGACTATTTATAATGTTGATTTAAAAATTACATCAGTGGTATTTCAACTAAATGAAAATGAGGCGACACCTAACCAACCAGTTATATTGAGAATGGCTGTTAGTTGCCATTACATTTTGCCATACAATATATGCTATGGAATATTGCCATTGTTCTCCTTTTTAATTTTTGTAGAGACCATTTTGTGCCGGCCACGGCAAAACATGGACTTTGTCATCAGTTATAACGATATGGGAGGCGGGGGGTATCATTTAGTGAGCTCATTGCTCACAATACCTCTAGTTTCTTTAGAAAAAATAATAAATTGCAGTATAAAAAATTTTCTGTATATCATTTTGTTTTTTCAGGTGACTTATCGCTATCAGTTTTAAATCTGTCGTCGTTTGTTAACATTTGAACATTTTTAATTAGCTTCTCGCAATCTGCTGAACTAATTTCCAGTGTAATTGGCACATAGCATCTATGGGTGCAGGGAAACAAAAAAAAATTATATACTTTTTCCAGAATAATTTAACATTCATTCAGAATTTTTATAATATTAAAAATGCAGATTTGTTGCACTCTTAACTGCAGTAAGATACATGAAGTTGTAGTTTGTAATCATAATTATTTCCTCGTGTATTCATGTATATATGTTTTGAAAGTACATGAAAAATAATTTATTTCTCTGATGAAAAAATTTATCAAAAAAGTTGTGCAAGTTGTTTTAAAATATTTATTTTCATATATTTGAAATGAAGAAAATTGAATGTAAAAACTAAAGCAGAAATTCTGATTTTTAAATGTGTTATGTGTTTATTAAAATTGTGATAAATATTTAAAAAACACATGTAACTAGTTTCATATGATTTACATATGCTGCCCTATATTCATTTATTCATATGTTCATTTTTGAAAAAAGTATAAAAATGATATATAAGTAAACAGTAATATTATACACGTATAATTCACATATAAAGTATAACATGTATAAAACACATGTTTAACACATGTTTCATATGTATAAATATACAATGTGTTTATTTTTACACATGTTTAACACATGTGAAACATGTGTTTAACGTGTAAAAATAAACACCCTATACACATGTGCTCTTTTTATGTGTTTTACATGTGTAAAAAATATATGTTAAACACATGTTTAACATATGTTTAACACATGTGGACATTTTTCCTGTATACATCAAGAAAGTAATATATGGCCATTAAAATAACTTTTCAAGCATCAAATGGCAAAAACATTTTTGAGACTTAAAACTGTATGATATTTAATGAAATTAATTCATCCTATGGTAAAGCATTGTAACATATTTCAAATATAAAACAAATAACAGAAAACACAAATCATATGCATGTTTAAAAGATATATATTCTTTTACAATATTATGTCTAAAGATTTTTAATACCAGTCCTAGATAAATATTCATACTAAATTGATGTTTAAAATGACAGCTAACAAGCAATGCTTTCACACTTTTGGCAATATGTTTACCATCTTGGGAAACTAAAATAGAACTGTGTAGTGTATAAGGTGAAAGCACAATAAGAGGTATTGATGATCAGAAAACATCAATTTTTCGATTAAAATGCTACTGATTCTGATGATCGATTATTATTTTTCATAATTAATCATCAAAAAGAACTTCTTACAAGGGTTATCCTAGAAAATGTGAACATTAATTATCAATATCTTTTGTTTTAGATGGTCAGAGACCTTTTTTTAAAATTCAGTTTTATAGAGGGGCTGGAGATTTCTTGATTTTGTACACTAGTTTTTAGCTCACTGAGCCAAAGGCTCAAATGAGCTTTTCTGATCAAAATTTGTCCGTTGTCTGTCGTTGTCGTCGTCAGTGTTGTTGTTGTAAACTTTTCACATTTTCATCTTCTTCTCAAGAAAGAACCACTGGACCAATTTCAGCCAAACTTGGCACAAAGTATCCTTGGGTAAAGGGGATTCAAGTTTTTTTTCAAATGAAGGTCCATACCCTACTCCAAGGGGAGATAATTGTGAATAAGTGAAAAATTAATGGCATCTTTTGAAAATCTTCTTCTAAGAACCACTGGGCCAGGAAAGCTGAAACTCATGTGGAAGCATCCTCACGTAGTGTAAATTCAAGTTTGTACAAATCATGACCCCCGAGGGCTAGGATGGGGCCAAAATGAGCCGACCAAATTTTAACATAGGAATACATAGGAAAAATATTTTAAAATCTTCTTCTCAAGAACCACTGGGCCGGGAAAGATGAACCTCATGTGGAAGCATCCTCATGTAGTGTAGATTCAAGTTTGTTCACAGAATGACCCCAGGGGGTAGGATTGGGCCACAATGGGGTATCAAAGTTTAATATAGGAATACATAGGGAAAATCTTTAAAGATCATCTTCTAAAGAACCACTGGGCCAGGAAAGATGAAACTCATGTGGAAGCATCCTCTGGTAGTGAAGATTCAAATTTGTTTGAATCATGGCCCCGGGGTAGGATGGGGCCACAATGGGATATCAAAGTTTAGCATAGGAATACATGAGAAAAAATCTTTTTCTCAAAAACAGCAAACCCATGATTAGTCATAGTCATATGGAAGCATTCCTCTATTAAATAAAATAATGTAGACTTATGTTTGTTCAAATCGTGACCCCCTTGGGTTGGATGGCGGCACATTGGAGGATCAAAATTTACATAGGAATAAATGGGAAAAATCTTCTTCTCAGGAACAGCAAAGCCATGGTTGGTCATAGATACCACTGCCATTTATGTGTCATATTAATTCAAAAGCATCCCTAGGAAATGTGGATTTATGTTTGTTCAAATACACCCCCCTCCCCTTAACCCAGTTTTATATATTTTTTAAACTTTTCAATACTAAACTGATTTTTGCTTTTATATATCCAGTTGTTTAGGTGAGCAATGTGGCCCCTGGGCTTCTTGTTTTATCTGTCATATCCCCCCCCCCCCCTAAATTTAGAAATTAAAAATAAATGAGTCATCTTTTCTTGAAAACACATTAAATTAATCTTCCTTATTGTTAAAAGTTCAGCCGATAAAATAACTTATTTTTTTGGAAATAGTGTTTTAAATCAAGTTTTATAAATAAATATCCTGCCATTGTGATTGGTTACAATTTTTATCCAATGAATTGTGCATTTTCTAATCTTAAAAAAAAAAACACTGCCAGTTTGAAAAAGAAATCAGTTGGACAGCTGAATGAGATATTGGACCTGTCTGAGATATATTGGACCGCTCTGACATTTTTTATTTCACACTGGGGGGAAGAATAAGCTTTGCCTACATTTCATTTGTTTTCGTAGGCATGGAATTGACTGATTTAAATTGGCAATGCTAGTAAAAACATTTATAAGTATCACAAACATGGAAGCCAGCACAAGAAATGTCAGAGTAATTAAAAAAAAGGTTGAACAAAATGTGTGTTTGAAAAATAATAATTACATTTGTATGAAATATTTTTTTCAAGAAAGCCAGCACGATGACAAATTTGTTTTCTTAAATTCCAATATGTTATATTTCCATTGCATTTCATAATGCTCTGATGAAATCAACATTTAGTGATATTCTGCTAATATGGAAATCTTGCTGAGAATTATACAATTATTTCTCAAATTAGAATTATGATTTCTAATTCATATTGTGCTTTTTTTTTTTTTTTTTAGATATTTTGAATTTTTCAGATATTAAAATATTATTTGAAAACCGCATTCATTGAATACTAATTTGTCAATAAATTTTACAGTCTTACATGTAGCATATAAGTTTTTTTTTGTTTTACTCTTCCAGGGATTCACTTTGATTTGAGTCATTTTTAAAACAAAACCATGAAAATTTAGATTAATATTTTAATGAAAGATGAAAAAAACCTCACTTAATCTATTTATAAAACATTACCATTTCTTTCCTGTTGTTTTCCTGGTATCTCCTTTACCACTAGTTTTCATCCTGTTTTTTTTCCCTGTTTTTCTTATCTACTACTTAAGAAGAATATATGCATTATATTGCTTTAATTTTAAGTAAACTTTGCTAAAGTTTACTTCTGAATTACTCAGCCTTATTATACCCACGCTTGAAAAATGGGAGGGTATATAGTGATCTGGATGTCCGTCTGACTTTATGTCTGTCTGTCTGTCGGTATGTTCGTCCATTATGCTTTGGGGTCCCCATCTCTTATCTGCAACCCATGCTATACAACTGAATGAAATTTAATGAGACCAGTGCCATTGTGACCTCCTATTTTACTTTTTGATTGGACACATATTACGGGTTTCCTAGAACTAAACATGGACACTACAATTCTTTCTATAATATTGAAGGGAATCCATTTCTTATCTACAGCTCCTCCTATACCACTGAGTAAAATTTAATGATACTTTCACAGATTCTTTATTACATACAGTACCGACCGGACACAACCTAACACCAGAGCGAACCCGGAGCGGACCCCGGGTTCGCTTCCCGGGTTCGCTCGGGGTCCGCTTCGGGTTCAGAAATTTTGGGACCGCTCCGGGTGCGCTTTGGGTGCGCTCCGGGTTCGCTCCGCGTTCGCTCGGGGTCAGCTCTGGGTCCGCTAGAGCGAACCCGGCGTTCGCTTCCTGGGACCGCTTTACGCACTGATGCGTGAAGCGGACCCTGCTTTAATCTCACCGCCAATTAGCCCTGCCCCTTGTATATTCCAATACAGTAATGGTATTGTGGATCGATCATTGTTGTTTTATGCGACGATGCAGACATGTACACTGTACATGTAAACAGTGATATAACGGAAAACATTGATAAATTTTCTAAAATTCAACTGTACATTCGACGTAGATTTACATGTACATGAATAATTGATTTCCTTAATTTCTCGATCCCGAGAAATTCAAACTAATTTAACAGCGGATTATAAGGCATTTATTTTTCTTAAGTTTTAACGACAAAGCAAAAAAGAAGAGGAAGAAAAGAGTGTTGAATTAATTTTCAGTGTATTGAATGGCGTACAAGTGAAACGGTCGAAAGAAATGTAAACTAAATACCTTTTAAAGTCATGCTTTATATAGTTTAAAAATACATTAATTTGTTATTCCTTACGTTTTGCTAAATCGTAGTTTAAATGTTTGCTTAACACGTGAATTATGATATCGCAACTATAAATTACATGTAACATTTTGTACATCTGATATATTTAGATTTCATTAATAGTAGTTACACAATAAAAGTTCGTAATAAATATTTACCGGACATTTTCTAAAAAAAAAAAAAAAAATACACTGTATATTAGATCTTTTTCACGGTCAGAATTTTGGAACGAGTAGGATTTTTATCAGAATAAAGAAAAAGGCAAATAATGATTGTTCTCCCGACCCGATAAGAGTATATTAATATATGCCCCCTATTTCACATACACATTGTCTTTAAAAATCGAAATTAATTATTTTATTTATGATTTCTCAATTTACGTGTTACATTAAATTATTCAAAAATTACATCAAAATTATTGATCTTCTTAATCTTCTTGATCTTCTTGGGCATGAAAAAAATGCGTGTATATGAAAATCTTCCTTCTGGATGCACAGATTGAAGTCATTCCACCCTAAACTCTACAGTTACTTTGTGTTACCAACTCTCGAACAACCCACATAACTATGTATTGCTTACGCCTTTATTAATTATTTTTTCCCAATAATTAGTCCTCAAACATTTCAAAATTTATAATAGATCATAATTCATATGTCTATATTATATTTCTCCAGACTGATTATTCTTTGTCAAGTATAGTTACGCCATTTTGAGAGAATGAAACAATGTACGATTTACTAAATGTCGTGATTAATTAGCGTAATTAATTCGTTCAATTATGTAAATCGCACTTCACCTGAGTATACCCCGATAAACCAGACGTAGCGGTCCGGATTTCTTTCTTTAATAGTGTTTATATAAATTCCAATTCGACATGTTACTATGTAAATATATAGTGTTTAGTAGTTTTGCTAGTTGTTTTTGGTTTCTCTTTTTCCTTTGTTCTTATGACTTTTTAACCTTTTTCTTTGTACTGAGGAAGGGTCAGAGCGTCCCGAAAACTGTTGGTCATTTTTAGTTCTTTATATACATCTTCCTGTACATGTATATTTTTTAAAAAAAAATAGCTGCAGCAGGCTTATAGAAAACAATTTGAGTACAGTATTGGGAGGACGACTCATAGAAATTTAATTAAAAGTCATCAGGCTTTATTATTAAAATCAAGTCTAATGATGAGAGTTTAGCTATTCTCTCTCTCTCTCTCTCTCTCTCTCTCTCTCTCTCTCTCTCTCTCATCTCCTGTATCGATTTACATTTAAATATTGGGCACGTTAATATTCCTGAACTGTTAGTATCTTGAGATGATGAAATTTTACAATACATTGTCGAAGACCAACTACGTTTCTTTTCTCCTTTTTTTTTTTGTCAGTAAAAATTGTAATATCAATTGAATTCCATTTTTATGCATTGACTGATGTATTTACCCAATTTATTTACCAATGGACTTTAAATACTGGTAAAAAAACTAAAGAAAATAAAAAACATATGTAAATATTCATGTATAATTCTACGTGGAAAATTAAAACATATAAAATACAACCCGGAGAATTAAAATAAATAAATATTAAATAATATTTCAATTATCATAATAGATTTACACAGCACATTCACACGTTTTGCCCGTATGCACAGTGTTTGGATTTATATCGAATTAGATCAACACGTTCGATCTTATATCCCAATCGACAGATCAATACGCTATTTTGATTGGTTGATGCGCTGATTGGTTAATCGCTAATCCTGATTGACAGCTCTGTAAAGAAATACCGAACCCGCGTTCGCTCTCTGGGACCGCTACTGAATTTGGGGTTCGCTCCCTGGGTTCGCTTCGGGTTCGCTCGGGGTCCGCTACGGGTTCGCTTTGGGTCTGCTCCGGGTTCGCTCGGGGTCAGCCCTAGCGGACCCCGAGCGAACCCGGAGCGGACCCAGAGAGCGAACCCGGGATCCGCTCCGGGTTCGCTTTCTGTTAGGTTGTGTTCGGTCGGTACTGTAGTGGCATTGTGCACCTCCTATTTAACTTTTTGATCCGACTCTCAATTTGGATTTTAAAGTGCAAAACATGGACTTTGCCTGTGCATTTGAACTTTTTCAGCTTCTTCTCTGCAACCACGGAACCAATTTCAACCAAATTTGGCACAAAGCATCTATGGGTGAAGGGGAACAGAAATTATGAATTTCACTGGGGCCTGAGGGGTGGGACCAAAACCACTAATATTAATGCAATCTTTAAAAATCTTCTTCTTTACTCCTGGACATCAGGCAGTCAAACTGTTTGCATGATTGTAATTAGCATTGAGTCCTCTACCAAAATTGTGAAATTCATGGCCCTGGGATCAGGGGTTCTAGTGCTATGGCAGGGCTAAAACGAGTATATAGTGTAAATGCTATATTTCTTTGAAAATCTTCTCTGCTCCAGGGTAATAAATAAACTAACTAAATACATGTACATAATTATGATGAGCGAAAGTGCCTCTACCAAAATTGTGAATTTTATGGCCCCAGGGTCAGGGGTTCTGTTGTTAGGGTGGGGCTCTATAGATTATATAGTGAAAATACATGAAGTCTTAGAAAATCTTCTTCTCTGCTCCTGGGTAATAAATAAACTAACTAAGTACATAGTTATGATGAGCAAGAGTGCCTCAACCAAAATTGTGAATTTTATGGCCCCAGGGTCAGGGGTTCTGGTGTTAGGGTGGGGCTCTATTGATTATATAGTGAAAATACATGAAGTCTTAGAAAATCTTCCTCTCTGCTCCTGGGTATTAAATAAACTAATTAAGTACATAGTTATGATGAGCAAGAGTGCCTCTTCCAAAATTGTGAATTTTATGGCCCAAGGGTCAGGGGTTCTGGTGTTAGGGTGGGGTTCTATTGATTATATAGTCAAATTACATGAATTCTTTGAAAATTTCTCTGCTCCTGGGTATTAAGCAGATGAACTACTTATATAGTTATGATGAGCAAGAGCCCTTCTTCCAGAATTGTGAATTTCAAAGCCCCATGGTCAGAGGTACCATAAAGGGGGGGGGGGGGGCTCTATTTATATACTGAAAATGAATTAATTGTTTGAAATCTGCTTGTTTGTATTAATCAAACATTTTTGATAAGCAAGGGTGCCTTTTCAAAAATTGTGCAATGTGTGGACCTAGGGTCAGGGGTTCATGTGTGGTATGGGCACTACTGATTATTGCTGAATATTACTGATTAGTTGAAATGCATTTTTTGTTCACCTGCCTTGCGTATGGGTATTAAGTAACCAAACTAAGCAATTGTTAAGTATATAACAATTATAAAATATAAGATTGTGAATGCCATAGTATCTGGCTTAAAATATGAACCAAATTCAATCACTGGAAAGTTGTTGCATGATGCTCAGGTGACCTATAAGGCCCATATAGGCCTCTTGTTAAACTATAGTTTTAGAACTTCCATGTCATTGATTTTTGACCGGGAGGAAGGGGATTGCGATTATGATTGGGTTCGTGATGCACTAAATTAATGTACCAAACGAATTTGTATCCTAAAGTGAAAAGGGTATCCCGGTAGGGGATTGTATTGCTTTTGACATACTCTCAGAATTCTTGTTATACCCCCCGCAAACGAAGTTTGGGGGGGTATATAGGAATCACCTTATCCGTCTGTCCGTCTGTCCAGCTGTCCGTCCGTCCGTCTGTCTGTCTGTCCGTCTGTCTGTGCAATCGTGTCCGGTCCATATCTTTCTTACAGAGGGACATTAGAATCTACTACTCCACACTTAGATTGCTCATGTCCTAAGGGTGTGTCATGACCTTGACCCAAGGTCATTTGGGGAAGTTCAAGGTCACTGGAAGAAAAATTTAATAATTCGTGTCCGGTCCATATCTTTCTTATTGATAAACTTGGTAGGTTCTCATTTCACACAAAGATTGCCCATGACCCAAGGGTGTGTCATGACCTTGACCCAAGGTCATTTGGGAAAGTTCAAGGTCACTGGAAGAAAATTTTCAAAAATCATGTTTGATGCATATCTTTTATGGATAAACTTGGTAGGTTCTCATTTCACACAAAGATTGCCCATGACCCAAGGATGTGTGATGACCTTGACCCAAGGTCATTTTGGAAAGTTCGAGGTCACTGGAAGAAAATTTTCATAATTCCTGTCCGGTCCATATCTTTCTTATGGATAAACTTGGTAGGTTTTTATTTCACACAAAGATTGCCCATGACCAAAGGGTGTGTCATGTCCTTGACCCAAGGTCATTTGGGGAAGTTCAAGATCACTGGAAGAAAAATATCATAATTCGTGTCCAGTCCATATCTTTCTTATGGATAAACTTGGTAGATTCTCATTTCACACAAAGATTGCACATGACCCAGGGGTGTGTTATGACCTTGACCCAAGGTCATTTGGGGAAGTTCAAGGTCACTGGAAGAAAATTTTCATAATTCAAGTCAGGTCCATATTTTTCTTATGGATGAACTTGGTAGGTTCTCATTTCACTGAAAGATTGCCCATGACCCAAGGGTGTGTCATGACCTTGACCCAAGGTTATTTGGGGAAGTTCAAGGTCACTGGAATAAAAATTTCATAATTCGTGTTTGATACATATCTTTATTATGGAAAAACTTGTTTCTGAAAAACCTAGCGGGGGGGGGGGGGGGGTATTTTGTCCCGTTTGGACAGTTCTAGTTTTTATTAAAATTCATAAGCTGGTAAATATTGATAACAGGTATTCAACTGCATCAATATTTTTTTTTATTTTGAGTTGACATCGCTTTTACCTTACCTTGATGAATGTAAAACTCTAAGGCCTCAATATCAGTGTCTCTATGCCCTGTATTAATCAGAGATGCATGGATGATGCTTCTAGTGTTTCATTGTATGTCTTAGAAGCAAGTGAACTTGGAGTATCTAGTTTTAACTAATTATATTGCACATTATTAATTACTGTAACAGTGATTAATGATTACAATTACCCCATGTCTTTACAATTATATTATATTTTCTTTTTTATTTTAGTTATGGAATTATGGCAGTAAAGTAACCTTACAAAATACAGTTGGCCCATTCTTCAACCCTCCACCTAAAACTCGATTTTGTGAGTTTAACGAGTCCGAGACAATGTTATTGATCACGGGACTGACACATATCTTTGACCTTGAGGGAAGCATTTTTGCTGCTGTTGTCTCCGTCCCTGGTATGCCGATGTTTAGTTTCTAACAGTGCAGTCTTGCTCTGAATATTGTTACTCAATGAAAACTTATCAGTTGTTTTAATATGAATATTCTGATTGAGATTTTGACTGTGTGAACATATATGAATTGATTATTATGACTACAAATCTTCATTTCAGATCTTAGTCTGCTGTATGCAGTTAAAGGAGAGTTCCCAAACTTCAGGGGTGCTTGGTTGAATGACACACATTTTTTGATTGCTAATCGATTTTTTAATCAAGGCAACTACTTCAAACTAGAGGCTCATGAGGTATGTGGCCTTGACCTTTGCTATCCTATGATAGTTGAAACATCTAATGATTACGTCTCATTGACTTCTGATCAACTTAAGCCAAATTTTCGATATTCCAATGATCTTTTAAGATTGTTAAGAGGATTCAAGTCTTAAACATTGTGTCCTTTTTGACTCTTTTCTCTACCTTTTCTATATGTCTGTGTACAGTAATCAACCTTTACCATTCATTTTTAGCTCACCTGAGCTGAAAGCTCAAGTGAGCTTTGTAATCACCTGTCGTCCATTGTCCATCTGTCTGTCTAGCTAGCTGTCCCTCCATCTGTTTGTAGACTTTTCACATTTTCAACTTCTTCTCAAGAACCACTGGGCCAATTTTAACCAAACTTAGCATAAAGCATCCTTAGATGAAGGGGAGTCTAAATTGTTAAAATGAAGGGCTAAGTCACATTGCAAGGAAAGATAATCAAGAAAAGACAAAAAAAGGTGGGGTCATTAAAATCTTCTCAAGAACCACTGGGTCAGGAAAGCTGAAACTTATGAGGAAGCATCCTGGGATAATGCAGATTCTAAATTATAAAAATCATGATCCCTGGAAGTAGGGTGCGGCCACAATAGGGAATCCTGGTTTTACATTAAAATATATTGGAAAAATCTTTAAAAAATCTTCTCTGCAAGAACCATTGGGCCAGAAAAGCTGAAACTTATTTGGAAGCATCCTGGGGTAGTTCTGATTCTAAATTATGAAAATCATGACCCTTGGTTGTAGGTTGGGCACCAAGAAGGTAATACAAGGGGAGAAATCTGGTTAAGAACAGCATGCACATAGTTTCTACAGGTGAGCAATGTGACTCATGAGCCTCTTGTTTACCTCATGTGGTAAAGATTTGTTATCTGTTTGAGAAGATCATGGTTTTGAAGATCATATTCAGGGTCTTTCAGTGAAGTTAAAGTTCAGTGCTACTGTTAACTTTTTCAACTGATATATATATTTTTATATGCATCTTTTACAGGCTTATTTTTTGTGAGTTTATTTATTTATTTTAGGTCAATTCAACAGTTAAAAAGAAAGGCAAGAGAATAGAGGAACTGTTTGTGAAGTGTAAAAGTAAGGCAAAGACAGTTCTGGTGGCACGTAATTATAGTTCAAGGAACGACTTCATCCGAGTGGTGGACCCCAGGAGGTGGGGAGATTTAAGTCAATATTATGACTTCACAAATGAACATGATGAGGAAGTCAAATCAGGCTCATCTGGCTGTCTGCAAGACCAAACAAAGTGTGAACCAGCCAACAGTGGGGACAATGTATCTGATATTGAAGTAGATGGGGATGAACTAGATGATGAGAAGGAATTTAATCTTAACCCCAGAAATAATTATCTCAGTGATGAAGATTTAAGTAGTGATGATAGCATGGATGATGATTCTGTGTTAGACGATATGGATGATTTTGCGGTCTATTACAAAATGGTTCAGGATGCCAGAGGAAGGGCTAAAGATTCTCAGGGTCAGAAAGAAAATACTAAAGATCAGAGGACAAAAGAGGAAGAATCTCGACCTTACTGCAAGGTTCTTAGAGGGATACAAGGCACGGGAGGGAAGATCATCCAGCTCGTACACAGCTCACGACACGACATTGATAGGTGTTCTATTACTTTCTATGCTGTAAAGGAAGGGGAGGCAACTTCTGCAAAACCATTTAAAAAACTAAAAATGGATGCTGGAATTCTTGGCCTCAGAATCAGCTTGGATCACAGGTATATTGAACTTTTAAGTATACATAGATTCATATATATTATTCAGGCAGTTACCATGGCTCCCTGATATCAGATCTATTTCCCAAGGAAAAGCCAAGTAAAATAATTCTGAGTAAGGGAGAACTGTAGCTCTCTGAATAAGAATATATATTTATTGACAGACTGGAGAGGTACAATGCCAAGAAATTTAGATATTTATTATGCACAAAAAAGTGCACTGTTTCTGGACTTATTTCTCCATATTTTTCAAATTGCCATCTCAAAATATTACTAACCCTGTGTTTCTAATAAAATTGTATTCTTATACTATTTCCACAACAAAATATTCTTAATTTTGAAGCTTTTAGATTCCTAATACCTGAAATGGAGACATGGAGGGATATAATTTTGTGAGCTTGCTAATATGAATATGTACATGTAATACCTCTCCTTAATATTTTATGTCTCCTTGACCTGTTTTTTGTGCCTTGTGTTAAGCAGTTTTTGATTGTTTTAGGTATATTGTATACAGCTTTCGTAATATGAAGGAGATGGAACATTTCTGGGGGTATGAGCTGGAAATTTTAACCGTTGTTTATGACGTAATTTTAGACCAGTGTTGGAACACAGTGTTTGTGGGGGGTACCTGTTCCTCTGATGATCACCTTAGTTACATCTTTCCTGATCTTAGTCAAGATTTTGTGGCTATGTAAGTATAATTTTACTATGCTAAGTGTTTATCACATAATGATATACACTGTTTACTGGCTATGAGGACAATACCAAGTTTGTCTTCCCCCAAAACAGCAACTATTTTTGGAGGCCAAGCTGATGGAAATAGTTGCTATCGAGGGGGTCAATAAACGTGCTATTGTCTGAATAGTCAGTAATTATGTGTGTCATTTTACCGAAGCTGACTTTACTTATGTTGCATCACAATCTGGATTAAACCAAAAGAGTTCTGAAATGAAATGCAAGGGAAACAGAATGCTGCCAGTTTACAGTTTGATGACTATTTCACCATATGGGAGAGGGCAAACCAACATTATTTTAAAGATGACCCTAGAACTGAAAAAGTATTTTTGATAAAAGGGAAGAAAGAATTCATTTTTATTTTCATATGTTTTGATTTAAAACCAGGAAAAATTCAAAGCTATAGTATTTTTACCCAAAAAAATTTAGAACTGCACAGTCCTGCCTTGTTTTCCTTACAGAGGTGATGAGACTGTTCAGGGCCATTTGTGGGACCATCATTATGGATCGGAGATACAGTCCAACATCATTCACCAAGACTCTAACGGACGGACTTATGGACTGAATGCCGTGACATTCCACCCCCAGGACCAGGAAACACTGGTCACTGCAGGAGATGATAAACTCTTGAAGGTATGGAGATCTAAAAACAGAATGGATGAAATATCAAAGTTAATATTCACAGACTTCAAGGGGAAGAAGAAAAACTGTGACAATGAAACAGATAAAACTGATGAGATAGAAGAGGATTCAACAGATAATAAAACTGATAAAAAGAAAAATCCCTCACGCCGCTCAAAACTTTGTTCCTGCATCAAAAAGAACAATGTTTGATAGTGATGTGGTAACATGTACAAACATGTACATGTATTCACCTTGTTCATATACAAGGCAGTGGATGAATATTTTAGTACAAGTTGTTTAATACGAACACTTGCATGATTTTGTAAGAATTTGCTCTATTTATAATGTAAAATGTGTAAAATGTTAAGTTTTTATAGATACCTCTGGTATGATTTTTTATAAAATGTTAAATCTACGTTATTTTTCAAATTTGTTCATATGGAATACATTGTAAACATGTATTAGAGAATCAATTTATGAAAAAAGACGAATAAAAAATGTGGTGGGGAGAGGGGGTGTCTATAAGCATGTATACTTCATAGGAGTCTAAACATATATGGAGTAATCTTCAACTGCTTGAGCCCTCATGCTGTCTTGATGCCTTCTTCAGATGCCCTCTAATGCTAACTGATTGCACAGCTTGGATCCTATCTCCTTTTTTACCACTATATGTCAGAGACCGTAAGAGCTCATGTGATAGTAAGGTGTCTGTCTAGCTGTTGTAAACAATTTTTAGCTCACCTGAGCCGAAGGCTCAAGTGAGCTTTTTTGATCAAAATTTGTCTGTTGTCTGTCATCGTCGTCGTAAACTTTTCACATTTTCATCTTCTTCTCAAGAACCACTGGGCCAATTTCAACCAAACTTGCTACAAAGTATCCTTGGGTAAAGGTGATTCAAGTTTGTTCAAATGAAGGGCCAAGGCCTCTTCCAAGGGGAGATAATTATGAATAAATGAAAAATTAATGGCATCTTTTTAAAAATCTTCTTCTCCAGAACCATTGAGCCAGGAAAGATGAAACTCATGCGGAAGCATCCTCAGGTAGTGTAGATTCAGGTTTGTTCAAATCATGAGCCCCAGGGGTAAGGTGGGGCCACAATTGCCAATCACTTGTTCTTATATATGCATAATATAATGGACTTCGCCCATTATGCAAATTATCCCATGTTTCCAACTATCGTTGCTGCCCTGGAAAGATAACTTTTAAGCGAAGCTTCTTCCAATCCCAAAAACTGCCCTCAGTTAAGCTAGTTTTTGTGCCAAAACAACAACAAAACAGTTTTTGTGATTCCATAAATGTCATTTATCAAAAATGATGATAGAATCCAAATTATAAAAGAAAAATGGATTAATTAAGGAAGCTCTAAACACCAATAAAAAGTGCTTTTTGGACTTAGAAAAATACAGTATGAGTATATCATAAAAAGGTATGCATATTGGGACTATTTAGTTTATTTTCAACATAGGGTACCTAGCTTATTTCCGCAAGAAAAATGTCCAAAGACAAAAGACTATTCGTAAGCAGAAATCACTGATGGTTACTTCTATAAAGAAAATAAGTGGAAAAAATGAATTCATTTACGAATTCTTAGTCTAATATAATGCTAATTCAGAACATTTTAATCTATTAAAGATTGTGTAATTAACTGTAAATAACCATTTTTATTTCTATTTTGCCTCTAAGAACAGATCACTCTAACTGCATAAAACTACCCTATGAACATCTCTTTAGTGTGCAGTGTTTAGAGATTCCTTAACGCTGGATTATATGCAGAAATAATCTTCCTCGGAGCGCTATACATAAGATGTAGAGTGTGACCGCACAAATGTGTTTGATTCTTAATTAGTCGATGAATACCACAGGGTCCTTGGTATGGGTCATTTTCAAAAAAATCCATTTTTTGAATGACATATTTTTGAAAAATAAAAGTGGTCTGACTATGATTTTTTCAACTCTATTTGAATAACACAGTATTAAACTACTAAAATTTATCGCATTGCAAAAAAGAAAATATTTCTTTAAAACAAATATTGACATTATATCTTAGTCATGTAAACTTTAATCTCCTTCCTGTTACTTTCATAAAAAGAGCTGCAAAACTCTATTTCAAAATGTTCATCAAATAATCTTTTGTATATTGTTATAAAAATTTTAAAAATATCACTGAATGCCAAGATGCTTTACATTTATCTAATATATGACCGTTTAAAAGCATGTCAAAGTACCATATACCAAGCAGAAGCAAATCTCTTCATGAAAAACCTTATTGCGAAATGTTTATGTACTATCGTTGAAAAAATAACATACTTGTACATTATTTTGGTAATGAGAATAAACAAGTACAGAAAGTTAATTAAACAGGTGTTCTGCCAAAGCAATCTAAACTAGGAAAACATACTGGTAACAGTAAGGACTCGGGTAACAGGAAGGACAAAACAGTAACACAGGACCCAAAATTTAAAAGTGAACGGGATGGACAACGAAATTAGAATTAA
>NW_026925084.1:0-25583 GCF_032062105.1 Saccostrea cuccullata
TTTAATACCCCTGACAGGTGTAAAATCATGAAAACTGTGGTTGCTGCTTCCATTCTTCTTACCATTCTTTCACTAATCTGAAATTCTGTAACTAGCTATTTATTAAAGATGCTTTATCAACACAAAATTACGATAAATATTATGCTTTCCTTGAACATCATATATTTAACAGGATTCATTATTAACAAACAAGACCTGAAGTTACAGAGTTTGGGGTTACAGTAACAGCACAGTAATATGGCAGGCAGGTGTATAATTGTATTATGGTAAACATATATTTGTTTATTACAGTTGCTGGATGTCGTATACCTTGATTTCATTTCGCCTTCCTGATTCCAGTAGTTCTAATAATTCTACTGAACTGTATCATTTTTGCTGTGGTTTTGAAAAACCTGCTCAATCGTCCTAAAGGCCTGCAGTCAAATCAGTCTGAATCCAAAATGGCCATGATGAATTTGAGGGCAGCTGTATCAATATTCATTCTTTTAGGTAAGTAGATTTAATTGAAACCAGTCACATCTGCTTAATTATATTGTAAAATTATACCGTGAATAAAATAAATACATAATATTATTATCAAGGGTCTTACACGATTTACCAGCAGTTAAAAAGGTATCAAATTAAAGACAAAAAGATCGTAAAACTATAAATGTATAACAATTTAAATTTATTTAAATGTGTAATATTTTAAATTTATTCAAATATAAAAAAAATAGATATTCTATTCTTTTTATTTTTTTTCTTCTTTCAGGACTGACCTGGATATTTGGTATTTTGTAAATAAATATGCCAGGGTTGTGTTCGCCTACATATTTACAATCTTAACGACTTTTCAGGGATTCTTCATCTTCATTCTGTTTGTTGCCAGGGAGAAACAATTTAGAAATCTGTGGAAAAAAATATGTTGCCAACATTGTATTGAAAACAAGGAAGAGAAATATAAACAAACAAGTTCTAGTGAAGGAACAGGTCATGGTCAAGCACCATTAAAGATCCGGGATGCTAACTACAATAGCCATACAGAATCCACGGATTTTTCTCTAACATGAAAAAAGCCTACTAGAGTTGTTTTCAAGTTTTTGTGACTTGATAATCATTTGTTCACTTTTTTGATAATTTAGTTGCATTTATTTAGTTGTTTAATTGAATGATTTTTTGTTCACTTTTTTGATAATTTAGTTGCATTTTTTTTTCAGTGTAAATATTTCTCTTTATTTTTTTCACGTTTTAATTTTTTTGTGTTCAACATAAGTCGATAGATTTGATAACCTTGTTGGGAATTGGGTTTTATCATTACCTCATTGTCTTGGAGGAAGATTTTTTTCCTGTATAAAAAGGCATACTTGCTATGAAAACTACCTTTCAAAGACCAAAAAAAAAAATTTCATGAGTTTACAAAGTGTTCTTTATTGCAATAAATCCTTCTAAAAGCATAAAAATCAATGGTTAATTAATTTATTATACATTTTAAACCAGGGAAAACACATATAAAGCCTCATACATTTTTTAAAACGAATCAAGGGTATCTCTTCAATGTCGGTTAAGGTCAACCATTCACAAATTTCATCGCCAATATCATGCAGACGTTAAATGCAAATACAATAATTCACTGGGTATAGTGTTGACTTAACGTCTTTCGTACAAATTGTTAAGCTATTATTTACCTTCTGAACTTAGAACAGATTTTTCCGTTACACGATCATGACAAACAGTGCAAGTTGGGTGTTACAGGTCGACAGGAGAATGCTTACTCCTCCATGGATCCTGATTTGAAGGGTTTGTGCTAAAAATTATATTGTCTCAATAACCACTTGGAACTGATATATATGTCTACATTATATAACTTAGCCAGGTTCAGTTTCTATGAAGATAAGGAATAATATTCAAGCTCAAAAGTTCATTTACATGTAACGTTAGAAATTAGTATTAGAGAAAACATCAGAGGTGGGATCAGGTGCCGCCATAAAGGAGTGAGCACCCCTTTCCAACCGGCCACACCCGCCGTGTGCTTCTTGTTATGATCGGGAAATAACGGAAAAAATCTGTAGACAATTCAGTGTGAAAATAATGGCCTAAAAATTGAATGAAAAAACTCAGCATTTGACTTAATGATAGATTGTATTTGCTGACGTCATTGTTTCGACCATAGAACTTACGATATGATGACTTTAAGAGGAGGCAGCTAATATTCTTGTTTCATCAACTTGTTTGTCAATAATTTACCTCGTTTTAGAAATTGTTCATACTCAGAGTACACTCTTGCATATAGCATCAACTGAGAGATATACATTAATTCCGATAAGGGTATATTGCTGCATAAGTAAGGGAAAGTTGACGATTGAAGATTTTAAGTATTCAAGTACATCATAAAGATCTGTTGTTAGATTACCATTAATATCTTTTTCATGGAAAATATCCAAATATGAAATAGATGTGTCAGACTCTGTGGTATCTTTTATTATAAGCTCAAGACATATTCCTGTATATCCTGTATTGTTAATTGACAAAATATTATCGCTATAACCAAATGTCGAGTTGAGGGCCACAGCATTCGCATAAAAGATTGTTAGTAAACACAATTGTTTTTCTTCCTTCCTTTCTACCTTTGTCCTCAATACATTTATATAGTAAGGTCTACTCTGCGCTCAAAACGAAAGAAGATTGTATATTGGTCGCTTGGTGTAAAATGTGGAGGATAGATGCTCCAAAATGGAATGTAACAGAGTGCAAAATGTGGTCACTAGCTCGTGTCAGTTTTAACGCATTTTATCTGTCAATCAGATTAAGATCATACGCAACGTAGTTTGAACTTTATTGGGCTCTTCCATGGAGTTGAAGAGTTCTTCTAAATCAAGGACCTGTGTGCAATACTTGTAATGTCTATATATAGATTTATACATCTCTTCCTAAACAAATTTTGATGGAAAAATATCTGAAATTTATGTTTCGTAATTTTTGTAGATTTTTCTTTGAATAAATTAATGCAAAAATGTTCATAATTTGATATCTTCCAAAATACCCTGGTAATACATGCTGATTTTTTTGTCTATGAATATTTGATGGACTATATTCTTAAATTAAAAATTATCAATATGTAAGGTACCTTACGTATGTCCTTAAGATCAAAATCCTTATCAAATTTTCCAAGGCCTCGTGGGCTACTATGAAATATTAACATGGGACATAAATCTAACAAAAGTTTAGGTTTTTCTGTTGCAAACGACATCTCTGATAAACAATCCCCTGTACAGCCCCTTTTTGGTTTTGATAGATAATGGTTTTTGAGGTGGGAAGGGGGGCTCAACGTATTGTTTCTTGAATATTTCGGATTACTTTTAAAAATGACACAATGCAGCGAAGGATAAATTTGATGCTGTTTCCTCTTCAATAAGTCTTTGTTTCCTTTAAAAACTGTGTGAAGGTCATTGTTAATTTTACTTTTTCCTGTTTCTTTGTTTCTCGTTATATCATATTTCATGATTCTGCCAAACAGTCCAAACAAAATTGAGTTTTAAGGTAGGATTCTTCTCTGGTTTCTGACTAGATAGAATATTCAAAGAACACTTGTTGATATGTCTTATATATTTAGATGTAAGAGATTTAAAAGACCATATTTTTCTTTCCTCATCACAATTATACAACTTTAAATAGTCCGTCGCTGAGTACACCTTTCCGTAGACAACGAGAAGAATTTTGGATTAGAAAACTAGGGACAGCCTTTCCCTATGGATGTAATGATAATGTCGATTAGTGTTTGAAATCTTCCAGTCCCGCAGTGTAATAATGATAATGTGATGGGACTTTTTAACTATACTCAGAGACGTAAGCGTAGTCATGGGCATCGTTCGTACAATAAACCTGCAACAGGTCGGAGAGAATACCCGAAATCGGGTATTATCCGTGAAATCGCGTATAATACCCGATATTAGGGTATCGTTGAATCCGCGAAATCGAGTATTTCGTGCAACTTTCTATAAAAACAAAAGAACAAAGCAACGGCGCATTATGCCAGTTACTGTTACTTGTAGATCAATATCTTGTGGATTTACTTTTATTAAACCTAATTCATACGGTTGTCAAATAAGTTTAAAATCACACGACAAACACTGCTGGGGTAACAAAGAGGACACAATGGCGTTATTATTTTTCAATATAATTTCTAAAAACAAATAACTACACTCCGTTTGTCTTTATTTCCCATTAAAGTATTCCATATACTTAATTTTCTATTTTTGTGCAATATTCACAAAATGTGAAACTTTAAAGAAATTAAACGACTAACGCCGTGTTATGTATTTTTACTGAAAAATGTATGGCGTCCCTTTCACGTGAAATACAGTGTATAGATTATTCCTAACAGTTAGAGAGTAAAGTATAAGCGAGTCATAATTGTGTATCTCTGCCATAATAGAATACCAACGTTATTATAAAGAAGAAAATAAAATAAGATCAAATAAATACCCACGGGAAAACAGTTTGAAAATAGCTAACTGAAGGTGAGTAAATTTTTTGGTTCTTTTAATTTATGTGCATATGTGTGAAAATTAGCATATGAAAATTCATATTCAGAAGAGCTTATGCGATAGTAAATTTTTTGGCTACTCCTCCTACAATTTTGGCTGATTTCAATATAACTTGGCACACGATCAACACAAAGATATGCGGTTTTTATTTTGAATGTTGTTGCCTACTTAGAATTTTCTATGCACTCCTTCTACAGTTTTGTGTGAAAATTGAGAGCGGTTTTTGATTTCGGTGAACAGTGTTGCCAGAGAAGAAATTCCTTTAAAACGCACTCCTCCTACAATTTTGGTCTGGTTTCAATATAAGGGACTTAAGATACATAAAATGTGTCGGTTTTCGATTTCGATGAACAGTGTTTTGTTATGTCTGTGAAATTCCTTTAAAACTCTACTCCTTCTACAGTTTTGGGATGGGGTATCCTTTGTTATAATAAAAGACAAAAGTGTAAAACATGTGCACATGTTTTTATGAGCTTATAATACATTGAATTTCTCAATATAGATCGAGGTACAGTCATATTGAAATATGAATTACATAGTCAAGTTTTCACATCTCTTATAGTTTTTACGTTGATGAACATGTTAATGAACAAACTGAAATAATGGAGTGTTCAATTGCCTTGGAAACTCTTGTCTTACTTTTTGGGAATATAATTCCTCATCGGACATTAAAATTTCATAAAAATTATAGCCACTTCCTTTTTTATTATACTATTGATAGACAGGGTAAATTCTACCGCTTTACATTCTATAATTTTTTTTATATCACTATCTTATACCTCATTATAATATGCTAATACAACGCACTATCTGATTGGTTCTAGACAGTATGTCACAGTTTTCTTTTAGTTATTTTATCTTTGATACTTATTACTCATGGCAATAACTTTTCCTAATACTCATCTATAATGAAAAAATGTGTTAAAAAATAAACATAAATTCTAGTTATTGTAGTCTCATATTGTGTTAGAAAATAACAGATTGTTTTTTTATTTACCTATATGGTTTTTATTTGAGGAATAAATCTTCCCTACAATTAAAAATATATAACCAAGTTTAACCGACCGTGACATTCAAAGAGAGGTCTCTTGGACAGGTTGTTTTGTCAGAGGTGGTCAAGAAGCCTTAAGCCCCCCCCCCTTTTTTTTAAGTCGCCAAGAAATGGTAAAATATTGATGACTTAGCGAAATTAAACGATCAACAGCTATGTTCTCTCATAAGCTGTATTCCTGAAACTATCACTGTCTCTGCTAAAATGTTGAAGACATATTCTGCAAATATGCATGAATGATAAAAGATTTTCAAAAAAAAGAGAAAGAGTGTTTTTTTAGCCAAAATTTTAGATATTTTTATCGTTACATTGTTTATACATTCATAAACAAATTTGATTTTATGCACAAGATGAATGTGAAAGTAATTAATGACGCATAATTAGATACGATAGACAATCCCTTGTTTATACATGGCATCATATCTTGAGTGTGAAATGTGTTTCCGTATAATTTGATTTATTTACAAATTGTTCACGGTTGTCGTGTTGATGTGGAATTATTATAAATTCCCGAATTCTGATACTTTACCATTCTTTTGTGTTGGGAATGAACATTAGGAAGATGCACATACTTTCAACATTATGAAAAATATAAAGCAAATCGAACGCCTTTTTGTGTGCAGATCATGAAATGTACTGACCTCCACGGGTATTTGTTGTCCTGAGCGCATTAATCTTGACGCCCAAATTCTTACTTGGCTAGTGATACCTTTAGAAAACATGTGTATCTAGATGAAAGTTAACTCGGCAACATGCGCCATTCCATTGTTTAAGTTTTATTAGGTGATTACACCTCCTTTACCCGATTTCGCGGATTCAACGATACCCTAATATCGGTTATTATACGCGATTTCACGGATAATACCCGATTTCGAGTATTCTCTCCGACCTGTGCAATACACGATGTCTCTTTTGATTCATTACTACCTTATGTAAATCAACAGTTAGGTCTACATCATATTCGAACAAAACTTTACTCTGTCCCTTTGAAACTTTTAGATAGTCTTCTTGAAAAGGCCAAGGAACGTCCAAGTTTTGATTCCTCGTCACCTGAATATAGGCTCGAATCTGTGATTATGGATATTGCATATCATAGGCTTTTTAAACCCGCACGTTTCACGAAAGAAAATGCAGCTAAGACAATCCGTCTTTTTCTTTAAACTCCAATATGCCAATAAAGGAATTGACGCGGTTAATATAAGTAATATTCTTAATCACAAAAGGGTCCAGTCTTGTATTCCACCATATTTCAAGTTAAAGACTACACCTTGTATTTCCTACAAATATAAATCGACCATTGCTTCCAAACTTTTCAATTACAAAAACACTTTACATGGCCTGGATACCGACTATCTGAAACATAATCCTCCTTCGTGTTCATGTTCTTCTTCGCCCTATAACTATAGTCCTGCTGGACACGTTGTTACAGGTGACGTAAATGTAGTTAGTAATGAGGACCTTAGATCACTTATTTTAAAAGGTCCTAAATATAGGGAACCCCGATCCTTCAACTGGCGTCGGAATTTCATAAATATTATGGATTCTGTTGAAAATTACGCCAGACGATGGGCCAGATATGAAAAAGAGGACGTTGACACCTTATCAGAATGGATAATATGTATTAGATCTGTGTTGAAGTCGCGTATTAGGAGATTGAGGGGCAAAATGAAAACCATCTATCCTTCTGTGTTCAGTAAACCAGAAGTGAAAAAAGAATTAGATAGATTACATGATCAGTACGTACCTGGTTCCTGCCGATAAAGCAGGTAACAACATTGTCTTCGTTTGTAAGGTTCATTATATAAATTGCATTCTAGAAGAACTTGGATTTAATTCTACAAATGGTAATCCTACTTATACTCATACTTCCCTTTCTAAGGAAGAAATTCTTCAAAATCACGTGTCAGTTTTGAATATTTTTAATATTTCACAGAGCCAAAATGAATTTGAACTACCTTATATATATTGGATTCCGAAACTTCATAAGAGTCCTTACAAACAAAGATACATTGCATGTTCCAGTAAATGTTCAACCAAGCCTCTTTCGTTACTCCTCACTAAGATATTGAAAGTAGTGAAGGAAAAACTTCAAGAGTACTGTGCAACTATATATTCAAGAAGTGGTGTGAATCAGATGTGGATCTAAAAAATTCTAAAGAACTCTTGAACAATTTGAAATCACAAGACTTTACAAAAATCACCAGCTTAAAAACTTACGACTTTTCAACTTTATACACAACAATTCCCCACGACAAATTAAAATGCAGGCTTTTTGATATCATTGACAGCTGCTTCTTCAATAAAAATGGAACTCGTAAATTTACTTACCTCGTCATTGGTCATTTGCAAAATTATTTTGTTAAAACAGATTCTGATTGCACACACAAGTACTCTGAAGTTGACATCAAGAAGATGCTTGAGTTTCTGATTGACAATATCTATGTGGTTTTTGGAGACCAGGTATTCCAACAATCTATTGGAATTCCCATGGGTACAAATTGCGCTCCGTTATAAGCAGACTTATTTTTATATTCAGAAGCAGAATTTATGCAAAATCTTATGCGTGAAAAGAAGAAAACACTTGCTGTGGCCTTCAACTCTACATTTAGATATATCGACGACGCATTGTCAATTAACAATGGTAATTTCCATTCCTACGTCGATACGATATATCCTGGTGAGCTTAAGATAAAAGATACCACAGAGTCTGACACTTCTGTTTCATACTTGGATATTTTACTTAAAAAAGACGCTAATGGTAATCTAACAACCAAACTATATGATAAACGTGATGACTTTAACTTTTCTTTCGTCAACTTCCCTTACTTATGCAGCAATATACCTTCATCACCTGCATAAGGAGGATATACGAGAGTTGTCCGTAAAGTTCGTGGACAACATTGATAATTAAGGACAAACATTGACAAAATATTTGAAACTATTATTTTCATTAAATTCATGTTTTATTTTATAAATATGCAAGTTTTCAACAAAGACAAAGCACAAATAGTTATAATTTTATCAGATACAAAAAAGACACACACTCATACCCGGAGCACTAAAACGAAAATTCTTGACGTTACCGACGTCAAAAGCAAAATACGAGCAGTAGTAACTTTTCTCAACATAGTCAGCCTTTAAATCAATACATTTCTTATGTCGTTTTGACCAGTCATAAAATATGCACAAAATGTTCAGGTTTCATTCTTAAAATAATATTTAACAATGCCTGTCTCATATCCTGCAATCATCCAACCATTGTCCGTGTAAAGACGATTTCATTTACGGAAATACGCCATGATCACGTTACGAAATTCATATTTTAAAGCACTGCAATCTCGGAATAATGGTTTTCCTTCACGCATGTCATCCTGTAAACTGTTCATTCCGTCCGAAAATATTATATGCCACTTAAATACTAGTGAATGACTTCTTTTACTATGTTTTCCCGATTGTTTACAGAATGTATTGGTCTCTGTAGGTGTCTTTCCGGTGTCAACGCAGAATTTTATCACTGTTCACTGCTCCACCTATTCCGAAAACGTCTCTTTTGTGAACGATTCCGATCCTGTCTTAATAAGTTCTAACGCTGATTGCTCAGCCATTTTGAGACTTTGAACGTTCAAATTTTGCAGGTTTGACGTGATATCTTCTGCCAACCTCAAGATGTAAAATTCTTTCAGATTTCCCGAGAGTTTTTAAAGATACAAATGAAATTTAAAAAGTGATAAATATTTTTTTAGTTAAAATTTTGCGGTGCTCCGGGTCTCCATTCCAAGTCTAATTATGAAGCCATAATTGTAATTAAACATTTGAAATTGAATAAATTTTTACATTATTCAATTCACATTAAGTAAAGGATTATAAATATGCCAATAATAAATATCAATGACTCAACTTTTATTAAATTTTTGGCTTGTCCACGAACTTTACGGACAACCCTCGTATATCTCAGTTTATTCGATACGCAAGAGCATGCTCTACGTATGAACAATTTCTGAAACGAGGTAAATTATTGACAAGCAAGAAGAATATCAGCAGTCTCGTTTAAAGTCATCATTTCGTAAGTTCTATGGTGGATACAATGACCTTGTCAGCAAATACAATTTATCATTGAGTCAAATGCTGACTGACGTTTTTCACACCAATTGTTAGTCCATTATTTATACAATGAATTGACGATGGATTTTTCCCGTTATTTCCTGATCATGACAAGGAGCACACGGCGGGTGTGACCGGTCGGCAGGGGATGCTCACTCCTCCATGGCACCTGATCCCACCTCTGATGTTTTGGGGGTCCGTGTTTGCTCTGCTCTTATTTTATATTTTTTTATGGACTTTGAGATTGAATACTGTTTGTTATCTCCGTATCCTTCATATGGCAAACTGCGTTTGAAAACTAGCAGGGACTATATTTTTGGCGGAATGGTGGCGTATGAAAATATTTTCTTTTCTGCCTCTCAAAATTATTATAGAACATTGAATTTAGTTATTATTTTTACGCAATCAGAGACTAGAAATTTTCAAATGTAAGTTAAATTAATAATAAGGGACTAAAGTTTCAAAATATATCAAATAAATATGATTTTTCACACATACTAGAACTATGTTGGCTTTTAAATGCTTCAAATCTATGAATAGATTTGAGCCAAACAATCCGTAAAAAGTGTTATTTCTCTCTTAGTAAACGATCAAAAGTTTTAGTTTTTGTATCATTTTGTACCTTTATGTGACAACTTTACTATATGTGAAAATTGGAAAAAAAATTGAATATAGGAAGCATATAAAAATACTAGTAACTAATAAATCCTAAAAAAAAAATTAAGAAAAGTAGAGGATTAGCAAATATCCATTTTATTTAAATTATCCATGTCAATTTGGTAATATCATCTTACAGGCCCTATATGGTAGCATCTTTTTATGCAAAAAGAAAAACATTCAATCTTTTGAATTACAAGTAGGGATTGCATGATTGGAAACAGTATTTTTTTTTATTCTTAATGTCCAGGGAAAAGGTAATGACCTTGACCTGACCTTGCCTCTAATATTAAACGGTCAAATTTAATCTCAATGCTGCCATCACTTTGTGATATTGTCCTCTTCATTCATCAAAAATTTAATTAATTTTTAAATACAAGAAATGTGAGAAGAATCCTACCTTAAGACAAAATAGACTCATCCCGTCAACTTGAAAGGTTTGTTTTTTAAAGACATTTCCATCCTCCTGTGATGTCCTGGGTTTTGCAAATACTGTTATTCAACTTCATACGCAATAGAAAAAATATCTTTTGTAAAGTTGCTTTAAAATATGTGTAATGCAAATAATTATAAAGTAAATAATTATAAAAATGAATAATTTTTTTATTCAATCAATTATTCAATCTTAAAAAATGTTGCCAGGGGAAATATCTCCTTCTATCTTCATTTAGGCATTTTCTTTATTGTACTTCTAATGAAAAACAGTTTCCCTGACATCCAAAATAACATATTTGTGAATAAGCTATTTCTATGAATCGTTTAGCATCTGAATTATGTATTTAATTTTTACATATTTTTGAAGTACTACTCACTAAAAATGTACCATTTTTTATGCCTATATGCACTTCTGGTTTATTTTGTCTTACGTCTTAAACTTTAGGTAACCTATATATTTTTGCAATAACTAGTTAATTTATACTGTACTATTAATATTCATTAAAATTAAATGCAGTTTTTCTGTTTTGAACCATTAAAACTGTGAGGGTGGATTGATTGATTGACTGTATATTGTTTAACGTCCCTCTCGAAATTTTTTCATTCATACATGTATGGATACGCCACCACTTGCCGGTGGAGAGCTGCAAATTTTGTCAAATACTCGACACTCAGAGCCATTGCGTAGTGAGGGATCTTTTACGTGATAACACCTACTGTGACACGGGACTTCGGTTTATACAGTCTCATCCGACGGACCGGTCTCCATGTCCCACAGTCCAGTCGGACTTGAAACCGCGACGTAAGGATCAATTCCTTACTTCGCGACTAACCATTTCACCACGAGAAGTAGAAACATTTTCATTGTTTGGATAATGTGACAAGTATTCTTCAACAAGTTCTCATTAAATACTGGAAATTTAGATTTTCAAATGTAATAAGCAAGAATTAGTGCTTAAAATGCACCAGAATGCTCCACCTGTTGCACCATTAGACTGACTCAGAAGAAGTTCCATCCCTTGAACTTTCTAACACTCCATTTAGATCCTCCAGCCTCCACATTTTACACCAAGCCTTATGGGTCAATTTTACTGGGTCTACTTTGAACGAAGATTCATGCTTTATAAAATCCTCTCTGGAATTGCTTTGGCAGTGTCCACTGCTTTTATCATCGAAATGGTGTATCAAATATATATATATATATATATATATATATATATATATATATATATATATATATATATATATATATATATATATATATATATATATATATATATACATGTATTGCTTTTTGGGTAAGTGGGTATCCATATAAAAAAGTGAATTTCTTTGTGCTCTCTCTCTCTCTCTCTCTCTCTATATATATATATATATATGATTTCAAAGTAAAATCCTCATATTATTGCAAAATTAATTAAGCACTCTAGCAAAGTGCAGACGTATCTTGCTTTATTTCAATGCTACCAGTAACAATTTACAATTTTAGAGGACTATTCAAAGAGCACCTTTTCAGATTTAGTATTGAATGCATGAAAGTGTCAATTACGCTAATATTAAGTATCAAGACAGTTAAATCTTTGATTTTTCCGCAGTTTGTACATGGACTACCACAAAACCCTGTGGAATCATAGACCAGGGAAATGTCACATTGTGGAAGGAATAGGTAACACAGTAACATAGGATACAACTGAGCTCGCCAGATCAATCATTTGCTGCACATATAATGTTACAGTAAACTTGTCTAATCTGGCCACCAATGGTTAAAAAAATGGTCGGATACGTGTTGTATCATTTACCGCTTTGTTTGACATTTTCTCTTATCTCCCTTCGATAGAATCACCGTATATTATGATTTCTAAAACCTATAACATTTATTTTTTAATTTGTAGACCATGGTTCTGAGGACATGCAGACCACTAAATCAGGCTTGACTTTCATCACCTCTGTAATTTTTATTTCAATGAGGCATTAATTTAATTTTTATATAGATATCATACGTTTCTTAACTTATCTATTATTTTGAAGGGGATAAATGGAGTTTTATCAGGTCGAGTTTATCAGGAATATTACAAGAAGTATAATGTTAGAGGGCGGATCATGTTATTTAACATGAAGAAACCAGAAGAAGGTGTCAAAGAACTGAGGATTACTGGAAACAAGTTCAGTTATGACGACTTCTATCCTCACGGAATCAGTGTGTTAGAGGACAAAGGTAGCTTTATTAAAATTATGTACAGAAAATGGCCAATTCATTTATACAGATATGTTATAGATATTTATTATTACACTATAAAATATCATTTACTTATTACGAGCATATATTATCACTGTTTGCCACAGATAAGATTTTAAGGTATTTGTTTACATTACATCTACCCCCAGTACATTACTAACACAACATATTTGCTCTGATAAAGCTCTTTTCTCCTAAAGCGAGACACAGATTGTCTTCTTATCATTTATAAAACATTTTGTAAGAATTCTGCACAATAAAAATGGCAAATATCCTAATACCATACATCAAATAGATGAACTTAAAAAAACATTAACTTTTTGCATGAACTTGAGAGAATAGACAGAATTCCATATAATAATTATCTTAATTAGACTTTATATTTTCCCCCTGAATTCTTTATTTATCCATCACTTCAGATAAAGTTTTGTTGTTTGTTGTGGTGCATCGGAATGAACATGATACTGTGGAGAAGTTTGAATTCCTGGAGAAAACCTTAGAACTGAAGCACCTGGAAACTTACACTGGAACCTTAGTTCACACGTATGCACATAAATTACACTCATCGCTACATTATTATTCAAAACTGCTCATTGCAATTTCTTATAAATAATAGCTTCTGGACATCTGGACTATCTTTGATGGGTCTTGAGACAATTTGCATTATTTTTCAGACTCAATGACGTAGTGGCTACAGGACCTGACACGTTTTACACTACAGACTATTTGTATTATCGTGATTCTAGACATATCTTAGAGATCCTTTTTGGGCTTCACTTTGGACATGTTTTGTACTACAATGGCTCAAACTTTATCATTGCTTCAGAACCAACATATACAGCCAATGGAATTGCTCTCTCCAAAAATGGGAGGTAAGTGTAGATAAAAACCTTTTTTTCTAACTTTAAGAATTTGTTTTCGTTTTGTTTTGTTTGTGAAAAGAGTGAAACCACAGGCACCTGACGTTACTTATTTTTCTTTTAATAAAAAAGAATATACCCTTACCTTATTATAAGGTAAGGGTATATTTTTTTAGTAAAAGAAAAATAAGTAACGTCAGGTGCCTGTGAGTGAAAACTTCTGTGTTATTTTTGGCCAATTATAGACTTGTGTATGTCGCTAGTGGAAGTAAGAAAATTATGGTATACAAAAAAGAGCTGAATGACAAACTAACTAAAGTCAATGTAAGTGATCTTTTTTAATACCTTTTGTTTTGTAATGCAAACATGATATTTCACGACCTGGGTTTATCCACCATATTATTAATTCAGCTTTTAAAAAACTGTTTTACAATCATTACAATACTATTAAACAGCTAGTAAACTGCTACAATGTAAAAATGATAAATTCATTTTAAATTTTCATTTTTACCACGTGTTTAGGACATACCACTCCATACCGCCCCCGACAACTTAGTGGTGGATCCCAAGAGTGGGGATGTCTTGCTGGGCTGCCACCCAATACTATATAAAACTATGAAGCATCTTGATAACCCAGAGGAACCAGCAAGTTCGCAGGTAAGAAGTGGTGATGATAATAATAATTGCGAAAAATAATTATCAAATTTTGATAGAGCGATCAGCCAAAGACATCACCAAAGTAGCTCTAGATGGACACCAGAAGAAAAGAGGAAAGCTGGTCGGCCAAAGAACACCTGGTAAAGGACTGAGGAGAAGGAAATGAGAGACCACAATCTAACCTGGGGAGAACTGGAGAGGAATGCTCAAGACAGAGATAACACAGAGAGAAGTGGAGAAGTCTAGTCCTTGCCCAATGTCCCCCTCGACATAAAAAAAAGACAAGCGGAAGGTGGGAATGCGATAGCTTCGTGGAAGGTAGTGGATTCAAATCCCGGCTGCGACTGATCTCAGTCGATAAAAAATACAGTAGATAGCAACTGCTCCTTCGACGAGTACATGACACTTTGAAGTGAAAGGTGAAGTGAAGTGAAAGGATGTTGGTCTTTCGGATGAGCCTTTTAAGTTTTTAGTCACGACAGATGTTGGCATAAATAAAGATCCCTGCTAAATGGCCCTGACTGCCGAATTAATTTCTACATTTGCAGTCCTTCACCTTTTTGTGATGAAGCCTTTAGAAGTAAAATTCTTTGTACAAGATCTACATGTATCAAATTACATTTGAATTTCTTTATCTCGAACATCGATGTCTCGAATACGAGGAATACAAGCTAAGGGATATGTCGAAGTGATTTGGCAGTCCCAACTGGTTTTTTCTTCTTGTTTTACCATCGTTATCTCGAATTCTTGGAATCTGGGTCCTGCCTTGTTTTGCGGTAGGTAGATATAGTCCTCTTGAGGATGTTTGGACGTACAATTATTGTTAAAATTCGTTTCTGTTTTAACTACATGTACATAGATAAACATATTATTAGGCCACCTAAAGAAAATTGTTTGACTGCCCTCTCCGACTCGGTCTTAAAATATTGGATCGGTAGGTAGGTGAGACTTTTTTTTCAGAAAATGTCAATTCCATTGCTATCTTTAAAAATTATTTGTTCCAAAATACTAACTTCTTGTGGGTTACATATAAAAAAGTTTGAGTCGGGCCAATTTTAGTCGGTCGGGAGAGGGCAGCTAAGCATTAATTTTTAAAGATGGCCTTATCAAATGTATATTAATATATATATTAGTAATTTTATTCATCGAAATTATGGTTTTTGAAACGAGATAATTAATTCTACATATAATTACAAATGCTGTCTTGAGAATACAATTATGTAGTATTCATAATTTTTTAATATAAAACAACTGAAGAAAAGGTCAAAGGTATACTGAAAACGTGTTGCACTTTATAATATTTTCGATAGTCAGACAAACTTCTTAGAATTAATTTAGATGTTCCTTCTCTAGCAATTTAACAATGAAGTGTTGTTTTATTAATTGCTTCATTTCTCACTCATGTTGGGCCTCCATCAAGTGCCACTGGAAAGTTGCAGGTAAAACCTGAACTCATCACTGGGTCTTTTGTGTGCCATCGCTTACTGCGAAACGGGGCCTGGGTATATTTGGCTTCACCTAACGGAACGGCCTCCGTTTAACTATGGATTCTAACCCGAAGATTACAACAATTAAACAATTTTTAAAGGCAAGCTATTGGCAAACAAGTTGATGAAACAAGATATTAGCGGGTTATTTAAAGTCATTATTTTGCAAGTTCTATGGTCGATACAACGACCTTGTCAGCAAATACAATCTATCATTAATCAATGTTGAGTCATATTAATTATTAAGTCATTACTGTATACAGGGAAATTTCGGGGCGAAAATAACCCTGTATATAGTATTTACACATTGAATTGTATACGATTTTTTTTTCATTTTTCTTATCGAGACAAGGTGCATACGACGGAAGAGACCGGTCGGCAATGGATATTTACTCCTCCATATGGCACCTGCACCTCTGATGTCTTTAACAGGTCCAGTCCAAAGACTATTTCTACCTACGTAGCTATTAAAAGCTACTTATATACTCGCCTATAAGTCGGTCCGCCTATAAGTCGGTTCTATTTAATAACTAATATATTAGAGGGACTGATCTCATATAATACCATTCATTTTATAGCTCGCCTATAAGTCTGACATGTAGTTTTGGACCAGAGATTAACTCCAAAAAAATCCGACTTATAGGCGAGTATATACGGTATTTAAATCTACCGAAATAGCTATTTTACCTACTTTCTGCTTTACTTGCATTTTGTGGCCAAACGCAGGAACGGCGCAACATGGCGAGCACTGAATTTTTTGATGCAGTCACACTGATGATGGATATGACAAAAATTTGGCCAAAAAATGATTACTTCGTATATTATCAATTTTGCATAGAAACTAATGTAAAATTGCCGATTCAGGAAGTAATCAATTTTTGGTCAAAATTTTGTCTTATTCATCATCAGTGTGACTGTATCAAAAAAATATGATACTGACCATATGGAACGCCGTCATTTACTTATATGAGAACACTACAATTGCATTGTGTCAACTTTCCATTACATTATGTCAACACTTTGTGACATTTAATTACGCCGTACTATTGCGTTATGTCAACTTTCCATTACACTATGTGAACACTTTGTGACATTTACTTACAGTACTATTGCATTGAGTCAACTTTCCATTACGTTATGTCAACTCTTTATGAGATTTACACACACTACTATTGCGTTATGTCAACTTTCCATTACATTATGTCAACTCTTTATGACATTTACACACACTACTATTGCGTTATGTCAACTTTCCATTACATTATGTTTTAAGTCTTTATGGCATTAACTCGCACTTCAATTACATTGCGCCAATCTTCCATTGCATTATATCAGCTCTTTATGACATTAAGTCAAGACAATTTTACGTGGTGTAAAGATGTTTTTTATATAATTTCAACTCATTATTACTTTATGTGCACTCTCTACTCTATGGTCTAAGTAGTTCATTACATGATGTGAATTAATCTTTAATTCAATATCAAGTCGCTATAACACGATGTCAGAATTTCATTACATGATGTGAAAAAATTGTCACATGTGGCCAATTCTTTACTATATTATGTCATCAATATGCTATATGACAACGGGAATCTATTACATGATGTCAATTTTCCCTTACTTTTTGACAAATCATTATTATGTTATGCCATTGTATCTTTACATTGTGTCTTAGCCTCTTGTCAGTATATCTAAGAATATTTCAACTCTTTATTGTGTGATGTAAGGTTTAGGTTATTCCTAAAAGTTCGTTTTGTGTTTTCAATATTACATGCACATATGTTAAACATGCAAATAATTTAATTTAAACATATCAAATATTAAATTATACACAAGACTTAATTAATCCTTAATTAAATATCAGGTTAAATTCATAAATAGGATCATATGGAACGCCATCACTGCCTTATAGCATAAAACTATGCATTCATTATGTCAGTCTATCATTACGTGATGTGAACATATCCTTACGTTATGTTAATTTTTTATGAGGTGATGTAAAAATATCTGTACATCATGTCAATGCTGCATTACATGAAGCAAACACATTCTTCCATTATGTCGGCACTTTATAACTTGAAGACCAAAGTTCATTATGTGACGTGAAAATATGTTTACATTGTGTTAAAACTTTATGAATGTTTCTTTATATTATTTCATTTCTTTAATATGTGAGGTCAAAATTGCATTACGTCAAGTTAATTTCGTTTTACATATGTTCTATGAATAAATTTATCATTACATTAAGTCAAAGTCCATTCCCTTTTGTGAGTGTATATTTCTATTATAGCAAAGCATTATTACGTGATGTTAATGTGTCTTTATTTTACGCCGAGGTCATCACAATGTGAGGTGAATACATCTTACCTTTATGTCAGTGCTTTAGGCTGTTTAAAGTTAATTCTACGTTTAACGTCACATCTAAAGTTCAAAACCTACGAGGGGGGGAGAAAAAAATAAACAAACAAAATTTTCAAACAATTGTGAATTTATTCAAATTAACCTATTCAGTACATTAAAAACATTACAATTAAGTAATAAGAGCATTTAATTGAAATAACACCTATGATTAATTTCCTTAGCAGAGTTTTTCCTTAGTATGTAAATCAGTTTGAGTCCTATTGTTAGCAAACAATGTAGTCTAAGACTGAATGTGCAGGAAAATGGCTTTTAACTAGGCCTCAGTTGTCCTTTGGATTTATATTGCCACACGTCCATGGTACCCTGGAGGCAAATGCTTCTTCTTGTGGGAAAAGTTGATCAATATCTACAATCAAAATTATTGATGACAATATTTAAAAGTGTTCATGTTGAAATATCCTCAAATTGAATTATGTCATATTTTTTCTTAGCACTAGATCTACTAGCATTAAGTTTTGAAAGTGTGAATACTAATATTTGGACCATACTGATAGCTGTTAGATTATCTTTAATACCTTGAATTCCACACAAAAGACAGGATTCTTCACATCTTGGAATACCCCAACCACTTTCCTTACTCTCCTTCACTTGAAAGGCCCTATCTTGGTAAGCTTCCCCCTGCTCAAATGGTTATGACAAGTATATTTTTTTCCCCATAAATTGTAGCTATTTGTAGATACATAAATTATGAAGAAATCAATTACTTTACTCATTACTGTTCCTTTCGATTTTTACAGAAATATTTTTAATATGAAACATATTAGTAAGATTTAAATTATGCTTTTCACTGTATATAAATCTTGGCTTTTGACACAGTTTCCACTCAGTAAAAAAAGTTTTTCGATTCTCTCCAAAATACAATGAAAAGTTCAGCCAATACAATCACGAACTGAGAGTCTGTTACTGTCAGTCTGTACATATGATTCGAAGACTGACAAAAAAAATAACAAACAAGACTTTGTATTAATATAATCATAAAATAATCTATTTTTTATTACATTTATGGTCCCAAACTCTTTAATTCTCTAGTTTTATTAATAAGAGTTAAAGACACCAACTGCCTTAACTCGGCTATCAAAGCACATTTTCTATCACTACGGGAAGCAGAATTCAGTCGCTAATTGAAGAATCAAACCGGAACGGACATACGGAATTCCAATTGTTTTTTTTTAAAGACGAATTTCTCATAAACCTACGCGCGCGGGTGACGTTAAACGTAGTTTTAATTTTAAACAGCCTTATTACGTGATGTAAAAAAATTTATAACATAATGTGAATATATATTATGGAGACAGCCCCGGCGTTCCATATTATATCAACACTTTATTACATTATGTCAAAACTCCATTCCTTTATGTGGATATTTAATAAGAATATGTTAACTTTTTCTTATGTGATTTAAAACTATTTTACATTGCGTTAATTTTTTATCATGTTGATTAAAAATGTTCATTACGTGCTGTAAAATACATTTACATTATGTCAAAGTTGATAACCTTGTTTTCACACGGGGAAAGGGGGGGGGGGGGGGGGGTCCCATTAATTAGGACGAATTACAGACACATTTTAGGGGGGGGGCTACTTCCTCTTTTTTCCGACATAATTTTATCATAAAAATGTTCATTGAAATTCAGCCCCACTTTTTGTGAAGTATAAGGGGTAATGAAGTATATTTGGAATTTTTTTTGGACTTAAAATTGGCCCCCCCCCCCTTTTACCGAAATGGTTTTCGATTTGGTTTTAGTTTTTTTTTTTCTTTTTCTTGTACTTTTTTTTTTGGCTGACAAACCTCCCCAACTTTCAAAAACGATCTAACGTCACTAAATTTATTTTTTTCACCCATTCCGGCCCAAATTCTTTTACAAAAATCTACCAGTCCCTCACTTGAATTAATTGACCATGCCTTAAAAACGGGGCTCATATCGTGGCATTTTGGGTTCTTGAAAAGAGTAGGGGATGATATGGTGTCTAATTTGGGGGCCCGGGGGTGAAAGCCCAAAGTCTGGCTTTAGATTCTTTTATAAGACTTTCAACTTTTTTCGTTATACTTTATGTAAAACTAATGCAATGTCCTCAAAGTAAAACTAATTGATTAATTTCGTGTATATTTTAGTCACTACAATGGGACGGCGGGCCCCCCCTCTCCCCACCGACCCACCAGTGCACATATAAATACATGTGTTTCACTTTTTTTAAAAAAAAAAAAAAAAAAAATGGAGGGTTAAAGACTGATAAAAAGCTTAGGACAGTGTTTTGTAGTTAGATCAGAAGTTTCGGACTTTTCAAAATAATTCAAAATAAAAAGAAAAATATTGCTGCATGACACATACTATTTGATTTGCGATAATTATGAGATTAAACAAAAATAATTTTGACGTTAAAAAAAATCTAATAAAGATTCCATGGGAACATGATCCTATTTATAAATTTAACCTGATATTTAATTAAGGATTAATTAAGTCTTGTGTATAATTTAATATTTGATATGTTTTAAAATTTAAAATTTTTTGCATGTTTAACATATGTGCATGTAATATTGAAAACACAAAACGAACTTTTAGGCATAACCTAAACCTTACGTCACACAATAAAAAGTTGAAATATTCTAAGAAAACTGACAAGAGGCTAAGCATTTTAGACACAATGTAAAGATACAATGGCATAACATAGTAATGATTTGTCAAAAAGTAATGGAAAATTGACATCATTAATAGATTCCCGTTGTCATGTAGCATATTGATGACATAATATAGTAAAGAATTGGCCACATGTGACAATTTTTTCACATCATGTAATGAAATTCTGACATCGTGTTATAGCGACTTGATATTGAATCAAAGATTAATTCACATCATGTAATGAACTACTTAGACCATATATAAAAGTCCCTAAAGTAATAATGAGTTGAAATTATTAAAAACATCTTTACACCACGTAAAATTGTCTTGACTTAATGTCATAAAGAGTGATATAATGCAATGGAAGATTGGCGCAATGTAATCTAAGTGCAGTTAATGCCATAAAGACTTAACATAATGTAATGGAAAGTTGACATAACGCAATGTGTGTGTGTAAATGTATAAAACTTTAAAATAATGTAATGGAAAGTTGACATAACCATTAGTCTGTAAGTAAATTCATAAATTTTGACATAATGTAATGGAAAGTTGACACAATGCAATTGTAGTGTTCTGCTATAAGGCAGTGACGGCGTTCCATGGTCTGTTCCCCTGGAATCTTTATTGACGATTGTTTTTTTTTTTAAATCGAAATTCAATGGGGTTTAATCTCATAATTATCGCAAATCAAATAGTATGTGTCATGCAGCAATATTTTTTTTTTTATTTTGAATTATTTTGAAAAGTCCGAAACTTCTGATCTAACTACAAAACACTGTCCTAGAAGCTTTCTATCAGTCTTTAACCCTCTTTTAAAAAAAAAAATGTAAACACATCGTATTTTATACGTGCAGTGGTGGGTCGTTGGGAGAGGGGGGGGTCCCGCCTCCCATTGTAGTGACTAAAATATACACGAAATTAATCAATTGGTTTGACTTTGTAGGACATTGCATTAGTTTTACGTAAAGTATAACTGAAATAAGTTGAAACGTCTTATAAAAAAAACTAAAGCCTGAGAGCTTGGGGTTTCCCCCCTGGGCCCCCAAATTAACCCATATCGTCCCCCCATAGCTACTCTTTTTAAGAACCCAAGATCGCCACTGATATAGCCCCTGTTTTCTAAGGCATGGTCAATTAATTTTAAATGGGGGCTGGTAGATTTTTGTAACAGAGTTCTGGTCCTGAAATGGTTGAAAAATAACCAAATTAGTATTGGATGTTTTTGAAAGTTGGGGGAGGGTTTGAGCCAGAAAAAAAAAAACGTACAAGAAAAAACAAAAAAAAAAAAAAAAAAACCAAAACCAAACTCGAAAATCCTATTTCGGGGGAAAGGGTGAAGGGGGGGGGGTCCAATTTCGATCAGTCCTAAAAAAAATTTCAAATATACTACATTACCCTTATACTTCAGCAAAAAGTGGAGCTGAATTTCAGTGAACATTTTCTATGATAAAGTTATGTCGGAAAAAAGAGGAAGTCAGCCCCCCCCCCCCATATAATGTGTCTGTAATTCGTCCTAATTAATACCCCCCCCTTCCCAGTCGTGAAAACAAGGTTATCAACTTTGACATAATGTAAATGTATTTTACCACGTAATGAACATTTTTAATCAACATGATAAAGAATTAACGCAATGTAAAGATAGTTTTAAATCACATAAAAAAGAGTTAACATATTCTTATTAAATATCCACATAAAGGAATGGAGTTTTGACATAATGTAATACAGTGTTGATATAATATGGAACCCGGGGTTCCCATAATATATATTCAAATTATGTTATAATTTTTTTTTCATCACGTAATAAAGCACTGACATAAAGGTAAGATGTATTCACCTCACATTGTGATGACCTCGGCGTAAAATAAAGATACATTAAATCACTAATAATGCTTTGCTATAATAGAAATATACACACACAAAAAGGGGAAAGGACTTTACTTAATGTAATGATAAATTTAATCATAGAACACATGTAAAACGAAATTAACTTGACGTAATGCAACTTTGACCTCACATATTAAAGAAATGACACAATATAATATAAAGAAGCATTCACTTCACGTAATAAAGTTTTAACACAATGTAAACATATGTTCACGTCACATAATAACTTTTTTCAAGTTATAATTAAAGTGCCGACATAATGGAAGAATGTGTTTACTTCATGTAGTGCAGCATTGACATGATGAAAAGAATTTTTACATACCTCATAAAAAATTGACTAACGTAAAGATATGTTCACATCACGTAATATAATTGACATAATGAATGCATAGTTTTATGCTATAAGGCAGTGATGGCTTTCCCATATGACCATGTTGCGCAGTTCAGTCTTTTGGCCACAAAATGTAGAAAATAAAAAAAGTAGGTAAAAATATCTACTTTGAGTAGGTTTAAATACCTACGTAGCTATTGTAAGATACTACGTAGGGGAAAAAATTTTGGACTGGACCTGTTTAAAGGTGTGTTTGTCCCCCCAATATGTTTTTTTCCCCCTGGACTTGGACTAATAAGTTTTTCGTTATCTGCATATTTTTTTTCTTTTTTATTCCTCTTATTCCGGACGTCAACAAATATTTTGAAATTTTCTGGAAAAAAAGATTTTCCAACCTAACTACCGACCCAATAATTTTATCTCGGGCGGGAGAGGGCCGCAAATATTATCTTAAAGATATCCCAAACCTTGTGGACTTTTCGGTATAGTGAACTTTTTCTCTGTAGGTGCTGATGTTACACATGGATGTATGGTACTAATACGACAGGTGTTCGGGGCTTTCTCAGATGACCTTGAACTTTATTCTTCGAGCGTGGCTACTTTTACAAAAAAGTATGTTAATTGGTACAGTGTGTCACAAAATGATGTACTGTGAAATTAATTCATTATAAAGCATGTGTTTATGTCAAATTCTCCCCCAGTATTGAACAATCTGTGTGCTTTACGAAATACATCTACCTTAAATCTGGAAATTTTTACGTCGATTTTATTTTGGAATTGGGGCAAAAACTTTGATTAATATTTACGTTTCAAAACTTTGCGAATGACCACTGCTTTCTTTACAGTTTCTTACTGGTGATTTATTTTTAAATATTTTTGCGAATGCAATGAACTCGCAAATTTGCTAAAAATTTATATACAGCAAAAATTTCCAGATTTACGGTATTTACATGCATTCCTATTTGTCAGTGATAGTAATAGAAAGCTTAAGGACATATGCAACATACCTTACCTACTGATAATTTTTCAAGATATTCTTAATTTAAGATAATAGTGCTATCAGATCTTTGTAAACAAAAAATTAGCACGCATTACCAATGATTTTAAAAAAAATAATTGATGACAATTCTTGTATAATTATAGAAAAATGTACAAAAATTACTAAACATGTATTCTCGGTGTTTTGTTTATCAAACTTTTTCAAGAGAAGTGAACAATAGGATATATAGACAATAAATTGTAGCACACATTTCCTTCATGTATTGGAACTCTTCGACTCCAAAGGGAAAAAGCAATAAAGTTCACACTATGTTGTGTATATATAAATATAGCTGAATAATGTAGCCCTCTCCGTTTTTTTTTATCTGACATTTAAAAAAAAATAGGGGGAGAGCTACATTTTAGTAAAGTAAATGGGACCTTAAGTGACAGAGGGCGAGATGATGTCCGTGGCAACGAATACGACTGGGTAGCCGTTGCCCGCATTCCTCATGATGAGGGGTATCTTGGGTTAGTTCTGTGTAAATGGAAAACTTTCATGTATTGTGTTAATCCGAGATTCCTCTGACTCTAACCCCCCTTTTTTATTATGACTTGTGCGGGGGAGAGTAAACACGAATTGAAAACTGGGAATTCGGCAAACCAAATGGTTCGCAACTCTGCCTACCTTTTACAACTTTATTTCGCGGAGCTAACTCCCGAGGCGCGAGAAATCAGTAAAATAATTATTTTCCTACTTGTTAATTGTTCTAAAAGGATGCTTTTGCCGTTTAAACGGTCCTATCATGCACCGACAAATGAAGCATCACTTGAAATTGGTCGCCTCCTCGCCATTCGACTTCTTTCGCATGACGTCACACACAAATACGCAAACAAACTATCACGTGAAAAATATTAGCATAGAAGTTGTTTTTGACAGTTGCTTTCCTTATCAATAAATAAATAAAACATCACTATGTTGTTTTTTTTTTTTTTTTCACAACACTTTCATATTTTTCCGAAAGCCCCACACGTGTTTTGGTAGTGTTCTTTAAACTGAATAGAATTTTGTGTATTTGTGTGCTGACGTCATGCGCAATGAAGTTGAATGGCGGGGGGCGACCTAATTCAAGTGATCTTCATTTGTGGTGATAGGGCCTTTAAAAAGGGAAAAACCCCCTTTTGGGCGATTAACAATAGGAAAAAAATTATTTTACTGATTTTCCCCCTCGGGGTAGCTCCGCGAAATAAAATTTAAAAGGTAGGCGGGCGACCCAGTTGGTTTCGCCAATTCCCAGTTTCAATATGCTCCCTCTGACTCTCCCGCACAAGTATAATATAAAA
>NW_026925085.1:0-25741 GCF_032062105.1 Saccostrea cuccullata
CCAGGCAGAGTATAGGAGTTTACTTGAGGAACTGTCCTTCGATTGCGTTGATTATGCAAGAATGAGCCGTGAGCTGTGAGGTTATGTGAGCACTGAGGTCAAAAAGAAACATTGTATTAATTAATACATACTGTATGTGTATGTGTCAGATCATAATGTAAAGTAGAAGATGCACAATGAAACTATGTAACAAAGATTTTGCATGTGAAAGTCTCATTCAATTGCATTTAGCGGTACAAGAGGAGTTTTGCATAAGAGAAGGGTAACTCAAAGCGTAACAGACAGACAGTCATAATTACCGTTAAATAATCTCCAGCTTTTCGACGGGGGTACAAAACTAGTTATATACTATTATTACATTTTTCAAATAATACGATGACTCTCCATAATTGAAAAGAAACAATGTTCACCTAGCCCTTGGGCACGATCAATCTTTTACTCGTTAAGAGTCTGAATCATCGCATTTGCAGGTATGTTAAGGGAACAACCAAATATTCTACTTGTGTATATGATATGACGTTGGTTTTAAGTCGTATAAATGAATCAGAATATGCAGAGGCAAAACATAAACGGAATTTTGTCGTTTCTGGGTCTCTGTAGTTATCACAGGGGTTAAATACCAAATCCGTGACGTCATAACTGTTGATCATTTAGTAGTAGAAAGAAAATAAAACGTAACAAGAATTCATGCAAACAAACACAAGAAATCGGAGTTTAAAAGCATTTACAATGATTATCATGTGTGATTCTTGTGGGAATAAAGCTAACGAATAAGGTTTGCTAATATTTTTCTTCAATTTCTTCGTAAAATTAAAGCTGGCAGGGTGTTTACTTGCCGATCAGCCTTTCCTCTGTCGTTCGTAACAAAAAAGATGCGAAAGTTCAGCACAACGCCGCATACTTTGAAACTTCATATTTTTTTTCTATCGAAAGTTCTTATTCTTTTGATTTTGGAAAGTGTTGTTAAAATCGTTCGGTTTACTGGAATTTACGCATTAGTTTCATATGCATTAAGGACAGTCCTTGTACCGGAAGTTTAAGGGTGACTAAACTACTCTAAGTTAGAGAAAATTCGACCTAATCATCTGAAAATCGGGCATTAAAAAATTCTAGAATAATTCTTTCGCTCAGATCTATGAACCCATTGTATCGTAAAAATTAAGCTGTAATTGTTGTTTAGGGTAGTCTTGCACATTTTACTTGAATGGAAGGGGGGGTGTGTGTGGTGTTTTAACAGTCATATTCTACTTAGTAAAGTAAACAGATAAACATTTAACATTTTTATCCAACCTTTGATGTTCTGAAAAGTGAGTTTAGCCTTATGTTATTCGCTTTTGAAAATTATAAGATTAAAAAATCAAACATTTGTAGATTACTGCTTGTTGCGTTTCTTTTTCGTGTCAGTATACATGTATCTGTGAAGTATTAATTTTTTTTTTAACAGAGAAAGATCATCCATGGATTATGTAAACCCTCAAGAGACGATTTTAAAATAATTTTTATCGCTGAGTTCTTTTTTTTTTTAAATATTTAACATCAAGTAAAAAAACATGTAAACAAATATATTTTCGGTAAAGGAAGGGGGTTTAAACTGTTCTGTTAAGCGATGCTGAATGTATTCAGTAAAAGATGTACTTTATATTTATTGTAATAAATTTGAAATTAGAAATATATCGTTGTTATTTACAAACACTGATAAAGATGTCTGGACGGATAATTAGGATGTAGATTGCTTTATTGTCAAATATATTACAGTGGAACCTGTTTAATCCGATACATTTGCAATACATTTTACTGTGGTGTCCGCCATTCAACACAAGATGAAACACACCCTTTATGCCTGGTTTAATGGTGGCTTATAGGTCCTTAATGGTGGTTTAATGGTTGTCTTTAAGTCACCATTAAGCATCTTTAAGTATTATTTACACCACCATTAAGTTACCATTAAGCCATCTCAAAGTCCTTAATGGGTGCTTAAATGCGGCTTAATGGTAGCTTAATGGTGGCTTACAGGTCCTTAATGTTAGCTTTTAGACCACCATTAAGTCACCATTAAGCTACCATTAAGGTAGATGTACAAGTGCTTAATGTCCAAACTCCATTAAGCTACCATTAAGCTACCATTAAGCCACCATTAAGCCACCATTACTCAGTCGATATTACTGTTTTTATGGGTGAAAAATATTATTTTAGTGATTTGTCATCACAAATTATAAATGTCGAGGTTACACATATCTTGATTTGGTAAAAATAAGGAAAAGAACGAAATTTAAAATTTAAAAAAAAAACAAGAGGCCCAGGGGCCACAGCGCTCACCTGAGCACATCAGCTAGGAAAAAACACATATCAGATTAGAACTGAAAGTTAACTTAAGTTGGGGGGGCTTGAATTTTAACCCCCAAGGGGATCATAATTTGAACGAACTTGAATCTACATTACCTGAGGATGATTCCATATAAATATTACTAATCCTGGCTTTGAAGTAATTGAAAGAAATTAAAAAAAAAAACATTTCCCTATATATTTCTATGTGAAACTTTGGTCGGCCATTTTGTCCACACCCTTACCCTGTGGTCATGACTGAACAAACTTGAATCTACACTACCTGAGGATAATTTCACATGAGTTTCATCTTTTCTGTTTCAATGTGTTCTTGAGAAGAAGATTTTTAAAGATTTTTCCTATATATTCCTTTGTAAAACTTTGATCGGCCATTTTGGTCCCGCCCTACCCCCGGGGTCATGACTTGAACAAACTTAAATATACATTACCTGAAGATGATTCCACATTAGTTTCATCTTTCCTGGCCCAGGATAATTTTAAGAACAAATTGATTTTCGGTAGTGAAAAATTAAGATATTTCACAGGGGCTTGCTTCCCGGCGTGTAATAATATCATTATTTATTTTTTAAAACAAAAATCATATACACTAATAATAAAAACTAAGTGTGAAATTACTATTTATTTATTTTTTTTTTAATAATATACGGTAATAAGTTAAAACGTCTTTTTTATTGATACTGTAAATGATTTTTAAAAAAAAATATTAAAAACCAGGAGCAAGCCCCTGTGGTTGTAAGCTAACTTTATTGTCAGTGCCCGAGATTTTGCATGTTGAAAGAAATGACGAATGAGACAAAATTATAGATCACAAAAAAAATAGATTTTGCGTAATTGACATTGAAATAACTTTAAAAGTTAGATCAAAAATTTGAAATAAGATGCGTAAAAGTTTAATGAGGTTTGACCATTAAGTCACCATTAAGCTCGGCTTAAAGGTGGCTTAATGGTAGCTTAATGAAGTTTGGACATTAAGCACCTGTAAGTTGCAGCTTAGTGGTGGCTTAATGGTGGCTTAAAGAAGTTAACTTCTTTAAGCACCATTAAGTCACCATTAAGCTACCATTAAGCGATTGCTTAAAGGTGGTCTTTCGTCTTGTGCAATTTCATTTTTCATTTATACTTATGTCAACGATCTTTACGCTCTGCAATGCTACACTTTGTAATCTCTCTTCTCTGTGCAAGTCGGATAAGACAGGTTTCATTGTAATTAAGATGTTTATAGAAAAAATATTAGGTATATTTCATGTTCAGGTTTTGCAGTATAATACGTATTAGATTATGCTTCTCTAAAACATACCCTTTTTTCCACCCATACATTATTTTGAATGGATGAGCATTTATTATCCATTAATCTATTTTATTACACACTTAGTTATAAATACAGGTTTTTAACATATGCGATATGGCTGACTTTACAATACCGTATCAGCCCTGCAGGGCTGATATGGATTTGCAGGGCTGATAACCCCCAAATCCATATCAGCCCTGCAGGGCTGATACGGATATTGTGACGTCAATATCACACCCTTAGTTAATTAAACCACAAAAACAGTACTTGTGATCATACACAATTTTTCGTGGGTTCATGCATATTCTCTTAATTTTAACTTTTTGAAAATAAGGATAATCTAAATTTACAAATACATGCAATAGATTATTTTTAAATTAGGATCGAGTGCATTGAAATAGAAGTAGAAACAAACCCAAACCGTATGACACAATAGACCATGTACATGTATAAGACGTACATGCATGATTATTTACTTATTTTCTTCTTAATGTATGCTGTATTTAATTACTAAATATGTAATAAACATATTAATACATACCCTTTTCCACATCACATCCTGTATCAGCCCTCGACCAATATCAGCCTTCGGGCCTTAGGTCCTCTGGCTGATATTGGTGTCTCGGGCTGATACAGGATGTGATATGGAAAAGGGTATGCATTATACTCTACATTCAAAACCCGCTTAAATTGATATTATTTTTAATATCATGGAGAAAATCAGCTAAATAGTTGAAGTCAGACGTACTGAATATTTATTTGTTATAATTATGCCATAAATATATTTAAATAGCTTGAATTTTAGGTGCGGCAAGAAACGCAATGATACTAGATTCGCAATGATACTAGATTATGGGCTTAAAGTAAAAAAATTAACAATTTCTGAAGATCAAAATCTTTTGTTGCTACAGGTTATCATTTAAAAAAAAGAAAGATTTTTTTTTCTGCTCATGAATGCACAAGATACGTCAAAGTAAACTTATATCGATACTGCAATTTTTCTTATTTATTGCGTGGAACCTGAGGTCCACGCAGTAAATATATAAGCGAAGTTAAACCGGATGCCCTGGGCAAACGACAGGCTACGCATGCGCGAGAATGCTAGAAAGTTCGCACCTTAGGTAACTTGCCCGTAGAATAATTCGCCCTATTCGAATTAAAATATACCATTCATTGGCACATCGCGCTTTTAATTCTGCATATCGCATTTACATAATCATTGGCATATCCTATTTTCTCTCTTTTACATATACTTTTATATACAAACTAAACATTGATTCTATGGTACAAGCATTTTAAGAAGTTATACAGTATATAAATACATGTAACTTAACAATCTGTATGAAAAACGTCATTCAACGAATAGAGATAGCTATTAAAAGATAGAGCATTATTTTTGTGCATCAAGGCTCGCAAAAAAATTTAGTGTTTCAGCAAACAAAATATCGTTTGATAAAGGTCTGTAGCAACGGCTTTTAAGGGGGGGGGCTCCGACAAAAAAAATCTGCGTACTATCTGCGTACTATAGAGCTGTACTTCTTGTAAATCATCAGATCTCTATTTTTCATGATAAATCTCTTCCGTATCAATACAGAACATATGTCAAGTCCAAGTCAGTATGAGTTACACGTAGCAAAATAACCCGATTAAACTAAAGGTCGCTAATCGGTGATGAAATTTCACTTTTTTCACATTTCACATTTTGCTTTGAGACTAAAATCAGTTATAAGTAGGCAGATCATTGTAGAAAAAGTGAACAAACCTACATGAATATTCGCTACACCTAGAAATTTTCTTAATTGAATTTCAGTTAGAAAAAACATGCATATGGTCCACGTATTGCAGTCCTTTTTTAAAGGACAGCAACTTGTTTCAAAACACCATAACACAGAACGGGGGTCAGTGTGTTACAATGTGTAATAGGTGTTTTATTCGGACGTCAAAAACGTACAATGCCGTGCAAAAACAAAGTCATAAGCGAAAATCAAAGAAAAAAAATTGAATTGATTTTTACTTACGTTAGAGATAATACAAGTATTCTAAATAATAAATCAAATTTGCAAAACAAGACAAGGAGTTAGAAAAAGTAAATATACGTATAAGCACTGATTCATTATTTTTTGAAAGATGTAGTCTAATATCTGCAACGATCTGTTCAAACGATTTTTCAAAACGCGCGCTGGCGCATTACTTAATATGTTTGCAGGCATCTTTGCATTTATAAGACTACATCCATTAAAAAGATGATTCAATGCTTAAGTAATGACACAAACATCATTATATGTGTTAAGTTTTCTCTATAATGCGATGTGTAGACCATGGTACATAAATAAAAAAAATGTACCCCAGGAAAAGGTTTTACACATGAGTTACATCTTTCCTGGCCCAGTGATTCTTGAGAAGATTTTTAGAGATTTTTCTTATATATTCCTATGTAAAACTTTGATCGGCCATTTTGGCCCCACCCTACCCCCAGGGGTCATGATTTGAACAAACTTGAATCTATACTACCTGAAGATAATTCCACATAGTTTCATCTTTCCTGGCCCAGTCGTTCTTGAGAAGAAGATTTTTAAAGATTTTTCCAATATATTCCTATTTAAAACTTTGATCGGCCATTTTAGCCCCACCCTACCCCCGGGGGTCATGATTTGAACAAATTTGATTCTACACTACCTGAGGATGATTTAACATGAGTTTCATCTTTCCTGACCCAGTGGTTCTTGAGAAGAAGATTTAAAAAAAATGCCATTAATGTTTCTCTAATTCATCATTATTTCCCCTTGGAAAAGGGCGTGGCTCTTTATTTGAACAAATTTGAATCCCCTATACCTAAGGATATTTTTAGCAAGTTTGGTTGAAATTGGCCCAGTGGTTTTTGAGAAGAAGAACTTTTTTTTTAAAAAGCCAGTAATTTTTATCTAATTCATAATAATATCCCCTTGGAAAAGGGCGTGGCCCTTTATTTGAACAAATTTGAATCCCTTTATCTAACGATACTTTGAAGCAAGTTTGGTTGAAATTGGCTCAGTGGTTCTTGAGATGAAGATGAAATATTGAAAATTTTACAACAACAACAACAACAACGACGACGACGACGACAACGACAACAACAACGATAGACAACGGACAATTTTGATCAGAAAAGCTCACTTGAGCCTTCGGCCGTTAGGTGGTGTTCCAAAAAATGTGTTTGGATGAAATTAGAAATTAACAATTTTGAGACACTGCAGAAATATGTTTTCCAGATTTGATGTCCATTTGTTTTTATTTAAAGTTTAAAATCAGATTTGTAGAAAGCCAAAAAAATCTATATAACTTTTTATCAAAGGTGTTTAAATATAATCTACATAATTTTTGATGAAAGAGTATCAATTTTTAAATCAAATGCATATAAGAGAAATTTGACAAAAATATTATAGTTATCGTATGCATGTGATAAAAACAAAAGCATGTTATGAATAGATTATTTAATTATTTACCAAGTGTTTGGGGTTTACGCCTTAAAACCTCCCAAGAACCAACAGCATGTAAGAACAAGACGTGTTTGTGAAACACTGATGCCCAACGTATGGCAACATAGCGAAGGTTACATGTAAGCTTTCTCAAATGCAGATCAAATATGTTGTACCTGAAGTGAGGCCTTTCCAAAAAATACAAATCTGACATAGAAAACCATTACACCACCTGTTCAAAGGTTGCAACCAAGGTAAGCGTTTTTAAAGGTAGGACAAACCAAGATCAAAGTCAAAGTGTTAAAAGTGTTGATAATTGAAAGGTATTCTCGCATTGACTACATAAGTGAAGTTTTAAAGACCTAAATCTTACAATTCAAATGTTATGGCCAGGTAAAGTTTTCTTTTTAATACGGAAATATCTGAGGTCAAAAGGTCAAAATTATTGGTTTAAACAAAAAGCTCTTGTCACAAAGAATTGATATTTGAAATATGAAACTCCTAGCATCTACCGTTTAAAAATTATGGCCAAAGTAAAAGTTTGTTTTTTTAGTAAAAATGTGTCAAACTCCAAGGTCATGGTCAAAGGGTTAAGATTTTAATATCACATCAAAGTTCTTGCCACAAGGATTTATCAGGTGAACTATGAAAGCCCCATGCCTTAACGTTCAAAAGTTATGACCAAGGTCAAAGTTTTTTGACAAGTACTAAAATCTCCAAGGTCAAAGTTGTTGGTATCCAATGAAAGGTCTCTTTAAAAATATATACATGTAAAATATATATATATGGTGTACACTGTTGAAAAGATACGTCTCTGAGTATTGTTAAAAAGTCAATGTGGGCTTGAGATTTCCTACATGGCCAAAGTAAAAGCTTGGAATTTTTGTGTTAAACTGGGTCAAACTTCTAGGTCAAGGTCAAAAGGTAACGTGATGTGGTACCATAAGAAAGGAATACACATGTGATAGTCATAGCGCCACTAAATCAAAAGCTATGGGCAAGGTCAAAGTTTTTACGGACAAACAGACAGACAGACAAAGATGACAAAAAAGAGAGAAGAGAGACAGACAGACGGGCGGACACGACAAAAACTATATACACCCCCATCCCCCGAAACTTCTTTCAGTGGGGCATAAAAATATTTTAATGACCAAATTGTATATGGTCGGGTTATTTGATACCAGGGAACTATATACTAAGGGGATAGGCAACTCCTTCATCGCCATGTTTATTTACCCAAAACATCACACACAACACTACAAGTTTTTCAAACGACGTTTATTCCCAGTAAACAGGTTTTTTTTCTGATAAATATCATTCATTCCTTTTATGTATAGGAATAGATTTATTGATAAATTTTGAAGCAAAATAATTATATAATCGAAATATAAAGAAAACAAACACCGAAATCTGCGATTTCTTTGAAATATGGCCGATCGGGGCATGTGCTGATTCTGCTTAAAACAAAATTACTACTAAGATAGGGAGTATAATACGTGCTAAAACGAATCTTGAATGATTTTTTGACAGATAATTTAAGGATTTTAACTCAAATATGCATAAGCTTTAGAAATATACATGTAATTAATTAAAGTGGACTTACGAAATCTTGCGACTTACGAGATATTGCGAGACTTGCGGTAGTTGCCTATCCCGTTAGTATATAGGTCCCTAGTGATACGTAGATTATTTAAATACATGGACTTCAACAATTATCCATAATATGTTTTGTTTAATTACCTGGATGTATGCGGTTTATGCGGTTTACGCCTTAAAACCTCCCATATCTATCCCCATACCAGACCAGAAGCTCTTCACCCGGCTCTACGTCTCGTGACGTCATATAAAAGATGATGCCCTTGCACGTGATAGGAATGACATTTTCCTGTGTATATTTGGCGGGAGAATTTACGAATCGTAACCAGTTACTGCAGGCTGGATCTTCTGCATCTATGTTGTAGCTACCATCGGTACCCTGCTTATCTACCTTTGAAAACAATAAGATCCTAATTGTTAAGAATTAATTTTGGTTCAAAATGTTTTATATATTTTATCTTGAAGACAATAAGATCCACATTGATCAAAATAACTTTAAAGTAATGAATATTTAGGGATTAAAAGATCCTAAAAAATAAAACATTGTGAGAGTGTTGTATTAGCAATGCTAGTCCCCTACCGGCAAGTGTAATCTGGTGCCCTCTAAAATTGAAAATTTTATAAGAAATCATTGAAGTAGAACAAAAATGAAAATTTATCTATAACTCATCAAGGTAAAGAAACATACACCAGAAATACTTTCAACGTCTGCAAGCGTTTAGATAAAAGGCAGGAAATCACTGAAGGTTATAAAAATGAAAACTTGATCAGCAACTTATCCATTCATAAATCAGCTAAAAATTTGCCAGGGTTTACATGTAGAAGAAAAAGTGTACATAACCATGTTGAAGAGACAGAGGGACAGCTAGACGGACAGGCGGACAGGCGTGGAACGAAAACAGAGGAATCCTTTAGTCATCTGGTTTCACCGGCAGGGAACTAGAAAGATGTAACTAAATATGTAACTTCATTTCGTTTTCATTTTGTTTTATTCTCTATGTGATTTTCCTGCCATGAATAAAAGTCCTCCTTCTTGTCTACCGTGTGAATAAGTCCTTCATAAACACCGAGGATCGTGAACTTCGGAACAAAGGTCTCTGCCCATGCGCCCATCCCCGCTCCCGGAAGTGACGAAGATTTAATGGCAAATCCTGGTGGCGTGGTCAGATTAGCTCTCTGGTGTGGCAGGGAACCTAGAGGAATCTTACATGTACAAGATAATGTCAAGGACGCGTAATCTTATGTATAATCTTAAATTAACTGCCAGTATGTCATTTATATTATGACAAAGTCAGTGAAATTCTACTGACAGGAAATTAAATGGTAGAGGTCTAGGTTTAAGGAAGCTGTAAACACTGCACACAAAAGAGTTCCTAATGCCTCCCATCAGTGACCTGTGATCTACGGACCAGTTTAGTGGATTTTGTGTGATTTGTTAAAGTATTGTCTGCATAGATATTTAAAATATGATATTATTGGCAATTGTATCATGTATAAGGTGAAAAATCTAAACAATGCGCTTTTAATTTTACTGTATATACCTTATTATTAGGAATGTGTTCATATATAGAACTTTTTACACCATGCTTAATGAAATCTCCACAAATTGGGAAGAGAAAGAAAAAAATTTTAAAAATTGTCCTTACCTTGCATTCATAGTATTTTTACAAGAAATAAAATGTATTTCAAACTTCGTTTTTTGACAATATCAAGACTACGTGTATTGTTAAAAACAATTTCCTTTTTTGTATAACAAACGTTTAAAGTGTCTATCCAAGATTTTTACTTTTACTGATCAAGTGTGTATCTGCTCATATATAATTATCATTTAATACGTGCCAGATATTATACCTGAGGCTTTCTTACATAAGAGACATGGACTTTATTTAAGAAATGGGATATCATTTTTAGAGTTTCATTGGGGTATGATATGAAGTCGGTCACGTGATCAAATTCTATAACGCCCGTAGGAGTTATGGTAGATTTGATCACGTACCGACTTAATGTCATAACCTATTAAGAATCTAAAAAATGATATTTTATTTCATATATTTATATTTTACGTTTTCATTCATGTTAAAAAGAAATATAGGCATTATATATACCTTGATTTTGAAATGCAACGTAAAGTATCTACGACGTCAAGTGACGCCATAGTCAGAACTTTCCAAATTGCTCGTGCATTAAGCTTTCCATACGCAAGAATGTCTGATCATGTGACCAACTGCATGTAATTGAAAATTGAATTTCAATTTTATTAGCATTTTTATACAACTGTATAAGGAAAGAAATCAGCAAATGTAAATATAAATATATATAGGATCTTCCATGATTTGTAGTTGGATATGATTTTTATCCAACGAGTTGTGTGATTTTTATCCCCGAGCCTTGGCGAGGGGATAAAAACACACAACGAGTTGGATAAAAATCATATCTAACTACAAATCATGGGAGATTCTTTTTATTCCATGTTTAATGCTTCACAACCGATGTTATACACTGTTTTATATAGCACGCCACTTTATTTTACTTCATCACGCTAACGCAAAAACCATGGTGACGTCATAACTGCACTAAAGTGTTGGATATGAAAAATTTATCAAATGGGTCATATCCACGGGATAAAGGGGTAAACATGGGATAAATATGTATATCTGATGTCTCAATTCAAAAGAAATGCCTTTTATCTTATGCATCCTTTATATGAGAAACAAGCTCTTAATCTGAAATATAGTTATATGAAATATATTATTTGAAAAATAAGCTTAATATTTCAAAGATATACAAATGTTTAATACAATCTATTATTCTCAGGAAATTAAGATTTACTACCATCATTCGGTTTAAAAAATGTTTTAAATTTCCGAAAACTTCACACTCAAGTTTGCACCTATTCAAGAGAAAAAGAAGTTGGGATATTAAAAAAATAATTGTCATACGACAAAAATAAAACGACTAATGGTAAAACACTAACCACTTTCGAATGAGGGCATTCTGCAAATAAGGAACTATTTAAGCTTTTTAATTTACGAAAACAAGACAGGAAAGGAAGAGCTGCTCCAAAAGAAAACTACCTCATTGATTTTTTTTAAACAAGGTTCGAAGATAATGAAAATATGAGATTGTACTAGTAAACACGCGCAAGTTCATACAAGTTAGACAATTTGATAGAGTTCCTATTAATGTAAAAGAGTTTCTGTTAATGTAATGAAGTGTCTGTTAACGTAACAGAGTTCCTGTTCATGTAATAGAGTCTCTGTCAATGTTATAGAATTTAGAGTTTCTGTTAATGTAATAGAGTTCATTTTTATGTAATAGAGTTCTTGTAAATGTGATAGAGGTTCTGTTTAAGTAATAAAGTTGAAAGATTCTATTAATGAAACCGAGTCTGTGTAATAGAATATACTAGAGTTACTATTAATGTAATTGAGTTATCAGACACTAATAAAACAGGAGCCCTAATAAGTGTTTTTAATCGATCAATGAAATACCTCGCCTACTCCAAATATTAATTAAACACATTAAAAAACCAACTCTGACAAGCACAACATTCTGGAATTAACATCCACTAGAGGGTTTTTTTATATACTTTAAGCAAAACTAAAGAGCTGTTTTCAGTGTAAATATGTGTAAGTAGTGTACCACAAAAATAACAAATTATAGGTTGGATGCATAATAATTAAGATTTCAGTTAACAAGATGAAGTAAAAGGGGTCGTAAAACGGAGCCAGGACACTATGCTTAAACGGAAACATGTTTTTCTTATGACAAATTAGTAAAGTAATTTTCAAAAAGTATCATTTACAAGCTAAAATCTAGTATATTAAGTTTCTTCAACAAGATATATATAAAAATGATTCATTCTATTCTATATAAAATGATTTTCAACGATGAAGCTAAAATATCCTACGGTTTTGACAATGAAAAAAGTTAATGTATTATTAATATCAAGAGTCTTTCAGAAAAGGTGTAAATAATATTTTTTTTATATACGGTCTCCAGTATAGGTGAATAAGTCTATGCATGGCCTAACGAAATTGAGCATGATGTCACGGTAAAACTGTACAGACGAACCTAGGCGAATAGATAATTACTTTCTTTCATACACTTATACAAAAGTAATTTCTCATTAATATTATAAACATAAATATGAATATGTAGCTTATCTTTGTATTATAACACAATTTAAATGTAGAATTAAAGCCATCTTGATCTCGCTGAACTGACTGAGATGCCGTCATATACTAGTCTGACATGCCATTTCTCTGTACTTAAAATAAAGATCAAGCAATTATTGAAGCTTGTAATTATGAAAATCAAAATAACATAAGCGTGATCTGACTAAACGTGAGTCACATTTTTTAATGCATTTATCAATATTTTACAGTAATTACAGTTAAACTGAAAACGAATAGGTCTCAGATAAAGCAGCTGTACTGCACATTTATCCATAAACAAACTACAATCACAGGGACAATCCCTCGATAACGTTCAACGATATCCGGTTAGCAATACATTATGGCTTTTTAGACACATGTAGCTATTGTTCCTACTATTCAGAAAAATGGTGGAAGCCATTTGTATTCTGAAGTTTTTTTTTCCGTAGATTTCCTTTTTTTCAATAAAGACAATGTTAAGGAACGAGGCTTAGCAACAGACGACTAAAATTTATAGCTAGCGCAGCGAGCCTCGCTAAGCGACGCTCGTCACTGCGAGCTCTTAAAGCAACGCCTGTGCGAAGAGAAAATTCGGACTGCTGCACATTCATGCGATAGAATTTTTTGATGCCGTAATTTCGACCCACAATGCATCACTTGTTTTAGCTACGTTCCCGCGAGAATAACAGCAAATGTTCAACAAAAAGTTTACTCGCCTTTACTTTATGGATATATATTTAATATATATAGAAAACGAAACGTTCTTCATTAACTTTCAGCACTTTTCAAGCTTTTTCTTGGTATATTGCAACTTACATACGACGTCATGTGACGTCAGAGTCTAAACGCACCAAATGTCACGTGCGGTTTGACGAGCCCGATCTAAATCAAAACAACAAAAGAGTTTGCGCTCGCTCTAACGGTCATACCGTCAACATATTATAATTCACGAGCGTGGAATTATTGTTCTCATCAATCTTCGCATTCAGGAATTTTTTTAATGAAAAAAAAAATGTCAATTTTATAGTAAACATTCATCAGTATATCGTTGAATGTTTACGATCGTCGTAGCGGTTTTTTCCTTCTAATATTAAATATGTAAGGTGATAAATAGTTGATATGATTGAAATTGCATTGTTCAAATTCAGTAGGGATTCTATTCATACATATGCTTTTAAATTAAAACTTGTGTTAATTAAAATTTTATTTACATATTTAATACAGTTTTTGTAGGAATATTTTAAGACGTGTGGGCAATTCTAACCTAGCTGAGTGTTTTCTGCAGATAACGTTCCAAGCTGTAGGAGATAGTTTAAGGAAGAAATGAATCTTTTGCATGGCAGTATGAAAACAATTAAAAAAAGAAGACTTTAAACCAAATACATATGTCCGTTTTAATACATCTACAGTAATTCTTTTTTAGAGAAATGAGATAGATTGGAGGAGGGAGAAAGAGTTCACTACAAAAACAAAATGTCTGGTATTTCTCAAAAGCTCACAATTCATGAAAGACTTACAGGTGAATTTTTATCTTGGATTCATTAATTATAAAATAAACATGCTCATTGTAAGAAGTTTTATTGACACAAAAATGCCTAATGTTGTTTTTTATTCCCTTATTCTCCAGAGTTCAAATTGCAATAATATAAGTGATTCTCAACATGAAAACAATCTAGTCTATGCTTTTGTATAAAAAACATGAACACAGAACCATCTCATCTGCTTCCTCTCTGTAATGTGAAGATACCTGATTTTATGAGTCATTGTATATAAGAGAAATGACAAAATACCCTTTTCTGCTTTATTTAAATTTATTTGATTGCTTGCAAATTGTTCACGATCATGAATTGCATTTATACATGAATAAAGTAAATCTAGAGCGAAATATTCGTATATAGAATTGACCAAAAAAAAATGGAATATTTTATCTCAGATATAATAGATTAGGCAATGATTTGAATAAAACTGTGTGCCTTTTTTTCTTAAGGGGAAGAAAACAATAATCAGCAATGATCAGATTTTATAAATGTTTATGAATGATCCACCAAAGCTCTATCTCATAAAATTTGTGTCAAAATCTTCCCTGACTCTGACTCAAGTTAGGTTAATTGTTAACATGAGATTTCTTAATAGTCAATTTAGGAAATTATTTTTTTTCTCATTTCCCAATTACAGGTGAACATGGCATCTGGAGACATATAATACATCAAGATGGTTTCTAATTAATTAAACTGCATTCCACCCAATGCCGAGACAAATGTAGAGTAACTAATATTTCTCTCATCATGCACATAGGAAAGGTGCTTGCAACCCAGAAGACATATGATATTCTCCCAAAGGACTGCATGAAAAGCAATCAAAATGAGTGAATCATTTTCAAAAAAAAAATAAAAATTTTAAAGTCTGAGAATTTGGGTCGATTTAATTCGGTTGCATTCATCTCAGGGACTTCATTTTTTGATTGCTCTTTGTAAGATATTTTGAGCAGAAAGAAAGAAACAGATGGTTTACAATGGAAACTTAAGAACGTTTATTGACAAAACGTGCAATCCATTTTTTAAACATTTGATGCTAATTACGGAAATTCTGTTTCAAAATCTAGACAACATCGTGATATTGTAAAGCATTCACTTTTAGAGCTATTGGATATATAATCAGGTATAGGGAGGGATGCTGTTCATCAACTGTTCTGAAGATGTAAGACATGATGCAATATCTCTGCACTTACCTGATCGTGAGAATTAACTTTGACTTAACTTTTTCTTTTCTAGTCTATTTCTCTACGCATATCCTTTAAATGTAAAGCAGTTTTTGAATCCGAGATTTATGCACAAGTTATGATAACATTGTAGACAGAAGCCTTAAAATGTGTTTATTGATATTCTGAAGAATTACTTCTTTGGCGTTTCACAGTTAACATTTTGCGTTTGAATTAGACCCGCACATTTATGAAATCATAACATTGCAGCTGTGCAAAATTATGCCTTTAAACCCAATTGTTGCTATTCTTTTTGTCGTTAACTTGTTTGTCAATAATTTGCCTTTGTTAGAAATTGTTTAGATAAGAAGGATTGGATAGACCAGACATATGCATTTGCAAATAACAGAAATCCAATTTATCAAATTCATAATATATTAAAGAATATAAAATCTGTATTCATTTTCTCAGGAAAATTAAAAAGCTCATTTTTTCGCTTTTAAGCGTTTGAATTGTTCTTAAATTATCCGTAACGGAAAGCAGTCATAATTACGAGGGGTGATCAAAAAGTTAGCGAACTAATTGAAAAAGAAAAATTTTAAAAGAAATGAGATATGATATCAGTGTTGAAAGCTTTTAAAGGAGTCCTCTTCGATTTTAATGCGCATCTTTAACTATTCTGCCAATGCGCGGATTACATGATAAAGGGGTTCTTGCTGCTTTTGCTTAGAGGGTCCAGATTTAATTCCTTTTTACATTGCTCCGTAAAGCTAACGTATGTTTGAACACTTTTGCTTAACGCCTGGTACTATTATGAATCAAAATTTAGTTTTAGGTCGATTATTATTCGGTATAGCGTTAACTAATACAGATAGAAATTATATTTAAAAAATATATATATTTGATATATTTTTGAAAAGTTAATTTCAGTTCTCTAACGTCAATTGATTTGGTTAAAGAAATACTCCATTTTCTATAACATAACTTGCCTACGTCACAAAGAATAACGTCTAACACGTATTACTTCACTGAACGTTGCTTTTAAAATATGCAAAATTTCAAGCCCCTTCCCGGAGGATAAATTATCTTCATGTCTACATTGAAATTAAATTCTAAGGAATGAAGTATATTTCAAGCTATGCCATACGATGCAAACTAATTAGTGGCAAGCTTTTTAAACTCTTTTTTAAGCCTCTTCGCATCCCGGTTTATAATGCATAAACTGTCTCACTTTAGATTTTATGTGAATTTTTAAATCTTAAGATCTGTATTTGTATGACTTTATCTTAAGATCTAAATGTGTATGTTTATATCTTTAGATCTATATGTGTATGTTTATATCTTTAGATCTATATGTGTATGTGTATATCTAAATGTGTATGTTTATATCTTTATATGTATGTATATATGTGTGTATATTTATATCTTTAGATCTATATGTGTATGTTTATATTTTAGATCTATATGTGTATGTTTATATCTTTAGATCAGCATATGTGTATGTTTATATCTTTAAATCTATATGTGTATGTTTATATCTTTAGATCTATGTGTGTATAATTATCTCTTTAAAACTGTATGTGTATATTTATATCTATAGATCTGTATGTGTATGTTTATATCTATAGATCTATATGTGTATGTTTATATCTTTAGATCTATATGTGTATGTTTATATCTTTAGATTTATATGTTTATATCTTTAGATCTATATGTGTATGTCTATATCTTTAGATCTATATGTGTATGTTTATATATCAATTATGATCTATATGTGTATGTTTATATCTTTAGATCAATATATGTATGTTTATATAGATCTATATGTGTATGTTTATATCTTTAGATCAATAGGTGTATGTTTATATCTTTAGATCTATATGTGTATGTTTTTATCTTTAGATCTATATGTGTATGTTTATATCTTTAGAATAATATATGTATGTTTTTATCTTTAGATGTAATGCTTATATGTGTGTATCTATATTTATATCTTTTTAGATGTTTATATGTGTATGTTTACATCTTTAGATCTATATGTGTATGTTTATATATTTAGATCTATGTGTGTATGTATATATTTTTATATCTATATGTGAATGTTTATATCTTTAGATCTATATGTGAATGTTTCTATCTTTACATTTATATGTGTATGTTCGCATCTTTAGAACTATATATGTGTGTGTTTATTTCTTTAGATCAATATGTGTATGTTTATATCTTTAGATCTATATGTGTATGTTTATATCTTTAGATCTGTATTTGTATGTTTATATTTTTAGATCTACATGGAACTGTGTCTGTCATTCTCCACGGCATGGTTTCATAGTCATAGAGAATCTTAGTCTAGAAGGCCGAGAGCGATCGAGCGCGTAAATATAGAATACACTGGAAAAATATCATTTGAAAACATCCCTCAGCTCTTTTGTCTTCTCTTTTTCTTTCTCTAATTGATAAAAAGTTTGGAATTTTGCTTTTCCAATTTTAAATTTGACATTTTATTTCAACACAATTTGTTTTTATGTCAGTAAATCTATGTTAAGTATTGAATGATATAAAAATTCCACTATAATAAGCAGATCCAAATTTTACATTTATCAATGAAGAATAACTGTATTTATAAAAGCACAAAAGGCAGTCTTAATTTAGAGAGCTCATGAATATATATTGAAGTAGAAAAAATATACAAAAATTACAAAATTTAAAAAAAAAAAAAATTAGCGGATCCAAATTTCAAATTGGAATAACTGTTGTTTATAAGAGCTCAATGAGACAGTCTTATATTTCGAGAGTTCAAATACATGTTTATATATTAAAATAAAAAAAAAATTCTAATTAAACAGAAGATATTTGTCGAAGAAACATTTGATACAAACTACTTATTGTTAATAATGCGGTGATCTACACACATTTGTGTTGATATTATTTAGATCCCCCTTTCTTTCTTGGATCTACACACATTTGTGTTGATATTAATAAGATCTCCCGTTTTCTTTTGTGGATCAACACATATTTGTGTTGATATCAGTAAGATCTTCCAAATTTCTTTTGTGGATCAACACACATTTGTGTTGATATTAATTAGATCCTCACCATATCTTGTCAGGATCAACACACATTTCTGTTGATATTAATTAGATCCTTCCCCTTTCTTCTCTGGATTAACACACATTTGTGTTGATATAAAAAGTACAGGACAATGCGGATCTAGTATAAGACCGCGTCCCCTCCGCAGTGTATTAATCCTTTCCGCGTTACACCGTCGCGGGTTTTGATCGCGGTGCTACCTAAGACCGTGTTTACACCGCTGCGGGGCCACCTACCTTTATTCTGATTTTTATATCAAAATGTGTTTTTATTCAGCTTAGATGATGTAACCTGTAAAGTCTTGTCGATTTTTAATCGTGTTGAAAGGGGGGTTGAAAAAATATACAAAAATTTTAAAAAAAAAAAAAGATTAATAAAATATTGTTTACATGTTTACATTAATATCAATACCATTTAGTGGATTTTTTTTAAAAATTCATTTTAAGTTTTATCAAATTCTTAAATTATTTTTTTTTTTTCAACACACACAATAGTCACTCAAAATAAATTCGCTAACGCGTCTGTTAACAATTATATTGGATGAAATATAGTCGTATAATTTATCGCATATATTTATTTATAAAATAATATTTATTTATAACACCTATAATCTCACCACAAATGATCTTCAAATTGCAAAATAATTAGGATGAATTTTAGAATTTAACGAACGAATGCCATGTCGCTTTCTAAATTTTTTATATACACCGTAATCCAGTGTTCACGATTAGCCCGTACAGTTGCCGTTACATGTAGCTATGCGTTTATTTATCTGCGAGATTCTATAACAGCCACTGGTTTTATTTTTTTTTTAAATGTACATATGTCTGTTGTAAATAATAGCATGAAAAACGATAATAGAGATACATAATAGCAAACTTAAACCAAAAATACATGTGTACACTGTTCCTTTATTATGCGCTACACTGTAAGACTATGAACTAAATATCGACATGATTTTTGGGGGGTGGGGGTTATAAGTCATTCTATTTTATAGCTTTTATTTTGCTGTTCTGCTTTCTGGTCTTTTCGAAAATTATAAATGTCATGTCTATGAAAATGATGAACAAATTTTACGTATCGTCAATCGGAAAGGCTGACTCTTCTATATAAGCATATTAATATTGACCCTAAAATAATTTGAATACACAGCACAGAATTTAACTTATTTTAATCAGCAAGTTGCCATACATCAAGTTTTCAGGTGTCTGACTGTGTAACTGGTCTATACCCTTAACGAGATACCTGTAATACCTTCACATTACGTAATCTTACATCATGAAAAAATACTGACGAACAATAAAGTTAATAAATGTCTTAGAAACGACCATATCAAGCTGTTAGTTTAATTAAATATTGTGTGTTTACCTGTGTTTTCCTTAAGGTAAACTCGCATATAAATTAGACAAATTCCACTAATGGTCAATAAACTGACATATCACCGAAAGCCAGATCTACATGTATCTGTTCACGGCAACGATTGCTATGGAATTAAACAAAAACTGATCCATAAGCAATTTCATTTAAAAAATATAGTTTTATTCGATACACTTCGGAAATCAATGATATTTATTCGGATCAAAACGAGGAAAACTATTTTGCACGTGCCTCATTTCTCTCTCTCTCTCTCTCTCTCTCTCTCTCTCTCTCTCTCTCTCTCAATCGATCGATCGATCGATCAATCGAAATCTACTAACTGGTACAGGTATAAATAAAATAAACATGTAAGTATGAAGGTGAAGAAGCGATATTTTTTCTTGATCTCTTGTATAAAATTCATATGTAACTGCAAAGTGAACTCTCGCCATCGAATGTTATTTTTTTAAAGATTAATTGTACATTTTTTATTCCAAATGAATGCTGAAAATCGTTTATCAAAACTCACACAGTCTGAGTTAGCATTATTAAAGTTCGCATGTAGTATGAATAATTTTTTGTTACAAAACCCACCAAAAATTCTAGTATTTAATTTTGTTTCTTGTTAGACTCTCAATGACGTAAAAAAATTAACCAATTGAATAAAATTTTTAATTCTAATTCAAATATTGATGTATAATTTTAGAAATTAAAAAATAAATGAAAATACTTCTTTAAATAAAAATACAGTGTCGTTATTTTTTTGTTACAGGGAAAATTCGCTAATTACAATTCGGGAATAAACTCCTGTTTGGTTACGATACTAACGCAAGTGAAGATTTAACCGTGCTAAACAGGTAGGTGATTTTCCCCGCGCAACGCGGTTTACCTATCTCACCTGGCCAAATACCGCTTGTGATGTATATTTTATATACAGAGAATACGGGATCCGCAAATTGATTTTCTGTACTGTATTAATTAGATCCTCACCAGTATATTAGGATTAACACATTTGTGTTGATATTGACGTTCAACACACATTTGTGTTAATTTTAGAATAGTTCTCTCTGGATCAACACACATTTGTGTAATAAAACACATCAACAAAACACACATTTGTGTTGATAGGGCATATCCTATTTAATTCAAAATAAACACACATTTGTGTATAATATTAAAGATATTTCATTCTTAAAATTAAATAAAATTTCTGCACATTAATCTTATCGACCATCTTCTTCAATCAGATAAAATTTTTACTAAACTTACAGTTGGACTGCTTCACAAAGTAATTTTTTCAACCCTTGATTGCCCAACTTAGAACAATATTTTCATATGTAAAATAGTAAGTAAACAAAATTTATTAGTGTACGACATTTGTGCAGCAATATCTTAACTCTTTGGAATATTCTGCTTTTCTTTAAACCTTGCTTATGTAAAACAAAGTAAGGTATGCCCTTGCGCCGAATTGATTTTGTTGATGTTTCTTATAAATTTGTGTCGTAAAGGTCGATGACGTCATAATATGACGTCATAATGCGTACTGGTATTCTCTTATCGTGGGTACCAAGAATGTATTAGAAAACAAGTCTTAACATTTTCTTTGCGGTATGTAGAGCAATTGAAGGTCTTAATTAATTATTTTGCATAGAAACCTTCATATGTAGCCTTAACTCACTTGCGTAATTGTTAGTAATTGATCGAAGATTTAACAGTGTTGGGACAGGTAGGTGATGCATTCCCCGCGGAGGGAACGCGGTTTACCTATCTCACCTGGCCAAATACCGCCTTGTGATTATACCGCGACGGGGCGCAGGAAATACTGGATCCGCGTTGCCTGTACTGTATTAATTAGATCCCCACCATATCTTGTCAGGATTAACACATATTTGTGTTGATATTGATTAGATCCTTCCCATTTCTTTCCTGGATCAACACACATTTGTGTTAATTTTAATTAGATCCTCCCCATTTCTTTCCTGGATCAACACACATTTGTGTTAATATTAATTAGATCCTCCCCCTTTCTTTCCTGCATCAACACACATTTGTGTTGATATTAATTAGATCCACTCCATTTCTTTCCCTGATCAACACACATTTGTGTTAATTTTAATTAGATCCTCCCCATTTCTTGTCAGGATTAACACTAGGGATGTCAACGATTATTCGAGTACTCGACCATCGTTCGATCATACCGACTATCGACTAAAATTTCTTTAGTCGGTTATTCGTTAAAAAAATGTTTCATCAAAGTAATTTTGAATTCAAGGCAATAACCTTATATTTGCCCATTTCATTAATTACAGATCAATATTTTCATATGTAAAATTAAGGGTATTGTGTAACTGTTCAAAGGATATTATTATTTGTACGTCGATGTATGTTCAGCAAACATATCTATTGAGAAAGAGTATTAATTACTAATATTAAACAGCTATTACATGTACAAAATCGAAAATACGTGTAAATCGGGGTCAGTTAATATGAGAGTAATTAAACCGTGTTTTCTTTTTCTGATATTAATTTCATAAATCATTGATTGTTTGCACAAAATTTCATAATTTAAATTTATCCCAAGCTCTCGCTTTCTCTTGGTCTTTATAAGAGACGCGCTTTAATTGTTTACCTGTCAAAGATCATTGACGGACATTTAACTTGGCCTAAATTATGGGGTACATGTACTACCGTTATGTAAAGAAATAACAAATATGGGCGTATGATATCCTGCATTTAGATAAAACGTGCAGCTAATAAATTAATTTTGAAAATAAATACATTTGATGCATATTGATGTACAGTTTTTATTGCACTACGTACATGTTTACAATTCAGAAATTCATGTTCCAGTATAATGGTGATAGCGTAGGTTAAATACTGGCATAAAAGTCAAACAGTGAAACTGAAACGAAAAAATAATTAAATTCAACGAATATTCGACTATCGTTCGACTAAAGCATCCGACTATTCGACTAAGCTGTCCGAGTAAAATTGGCATCCCTAATTAACACACATTTGTTTTGATATTAATAAGGTCCTTCCCATTTCTTTCCTGGATCAACACACATTTGTGTTAATATTAATTTGATCCTCTCCATTTCTTTCCCTGATCAACACACATTTGTTTTGATATCAATTAGATCCTCAACCTTTCTTTCCTGGATCAACACACATTTGTGTTGATATTAATTAGATCCTACCCATTCCTTTCCTTGATCAACACATATTTGTTTTGATATCAATTAATCCTTACCATATCTTGTCAGGATTAACACACATTTGTGTTGATATTAATTAGATCCTTCCCATTTCTTTCCTGGATCAACACACATTTGTGTTGATATTAATTAGATCCTCCCCCTTTTCTTTCCCGTATCGATATAAATCAGTCTCGAGTCTTTCATCTTTCAATTTTTAATTCAGTCTTAGAATATAATCAAAAAATAACAACTTTGTAAGACTTGGAAACAAACTGATTTAGTTTTTGCTTGTATATTAATCATAAGGATAGAAATAGAAACAGACGAATGGTACTTATTACAAACAAAAATTGATGCACTGATTTATATATATTTTCTTGACTGATTCTGATTCAAAATGATATAAAAAAAAATAAATCTTGATATATATAAAAAAAACGTACATTTTCCTTGGTGCCTATATAAAAGACTTTGCTGATTTCTATATAATTCCATGCAAAATTCTGCAAATTTTTTTTTTCATTGAAACACAAAATTTTATAAATCTTATTATCCCACTATATTTGGTACACATTTAATTTTATTATGTTACCAATATAAATGGAAATCTATGGGAAACATTGATTATTTCCGGAAAAAATGTACTGTTCGTGTTATTTATCCTTAAATATTGTAGAAGTATTTTTTCCGCGTGGAATTAATTTACTCTATTTACGTGGTACAATTTTTCAGCGGAAATTTTTCCAAGCGTAGTTAATATCAATGTAAGACATAGAGTGACAGTCTAAAAAATTCGCCTAATTTTCTACCTGCGGATTAAACAGAAATACAGATATCCCGTGGAATTATGACCCGGTTGAGAAAAGTACGTTTACAGTATTAACAAGACGTTAAAACTTGGAATCAAGCTGATTTAACATTCACTTGTATTTCAATGTGATGATGTTTTACAGTAAATGAGAACCAACTTTCAGATGGTGTGAGAGCCGTGAAATCTTTGGAGTAAGAATATATCATATAAGCATGCTATGTTTTCAATTTGTGGAATACTATTTAATCAACAAAGTATCATAAGTTACTTTTTATTTAATTTAATGTTGTCATTTATCACGTACTGCCAATCAAAATGCACTTTACTACTTATATAATTCACTTATTGCCAATAAGAATGCAAAATTACTATATCATTATTTATCAGTTACAGCCAACGAGAATGCACTTTACATCATATATCATTATTCACCACTTATTGCACTTTTCAACCTACCCCGGTATATCATTTTTATCACTAATGGCCAATCAGAATGCACTTTACAACATTTTATCATTATTTATCACTTATAGCCAATCAGAATACACTTTACAACCTATATCATTATTTATCATTTATAACCAAACAGAATGCACTTTACTTATTATATAAATTCACAGGAAGAGGGGATACGTCTTCAGTGGGAGAGACGGGCTGCTCGTTTACCGAGTGTGACCGGGGGACATTTATATAGACATGGAACAGATACCAATGCTTATGGAAATCAAGCTTTGATGTTCCTGTATGTCTGTTACTACTTGAATAAAATTAATTTTCTCAAGCTTAACAACTAAGTTTTTCTTCCAGTTCATATGTTACGATCCAATATTCCAAACATGAATGACATGAATTAAATTTGTATTGCCTCATTCTATAAGAAGAAAATACGTTAGAAACTTTTAACTTTTATACAGCGTTTTTATTAGTACAAGTATTATGAAAAACAATGTTTACACGATAGTTCTTCAATGCGTTTTTGCTGTTACTAAAATGTCAATTAGGAACATCATTGGTGTTTAATCCAGATATATTAAATCTAATAAAAGTTCTTGGTTGAAGATGGTAAATCAGAAAACACCAAAGTTACAAAGTATTAAATACAGATGACTTCAATTTCTAATAACCAACTTATAAATTACTATTGTATACTATCGTAAAATGATGTAAACTTGAAATAATTCATAGCACATTTTATTGGGGTATATTGACACCAGTGGGCACTCCTTTACGACCTACAATGTATATGATTTTATAGGAAGTTGAAAGGGTACTGGGGCAACTTGATGGTTAATACTTAATGTCAATAATGCATTGTTCTTTTTACATTTCATCCTGTGTTGATATTCATCAAACTCTTCTGACAGTAGTTTGTCAATAGGATGCAATCTAATCTCTACGCGTCTCCATAACAATGCGTTTAACATGGACAAAAAATGATGTAGAATTTGATTGTTTTTCAATTCTAAAGTTATTTTGCAGTGAATCAGGACCCACGTGAACTACCAGACGCAGTGAAATGCATGGAATCTTTGGAGTACGAATATATCATATGCTATGTGTTCAGTTAGCGGAATACTATCTAAGCAACAAAATGTCATAAGTTACTTTAACTCTTTATTTCATTTCATTTTAATCTTCATCACGTATTGTCAATCAGAATGCACTTTACGACCTACAATGTATATGATTTTATAGGAAGTTGAAAGGGTACTGGGGCAACTTGATGGTTAAAAGATACAATTGGGGA